>NW_028318067.1:0-7500 GCF_062004578.1 Staurois parvus
CCCGGTGACTCGGTGCCCGCGGTCGTGCCAGATAACTTGGTGCCCAATGACTCCGTGCCCGCTGTCGTGCCCGGTGACTTGATGCCCGCTGTCATGCCAGATGACTCGGTGCCTGCTGTCGTGCCAGATGACTTGGTGCCCACTGTCGTGCCAGATGACTCGGTGCCTGCTGTCGTGCCAGATGACTTGGTGCCTACTGTCGAGCTTGGTGACCCGGTGCCCGTGGTTCTGCTAGATGGCTCGGTGCCCGCTGACATGCACGATGATTCGATGCCCGCTGACTTGCCCGGTAACTCGGTGCCCGCTGACTTGCCCGATGACTCGGTGCCCGCTATCGAGCTTGGTGCCTCGGTGCCCGCTGTCCTGCCAGATGACTCGGTGCCCGCTGTCGTGCCTCCGCCCGCTGCCCAGCCTGACGTGCCTCCGCCCGCTGCCCAGCCTGACGTGCCTCCGCCCGCTGCGCAGCCTGATGTGCCTCCGCCCGCTGCCCAGCCTGACGTGCCTCCGCCCGCTGCGCAGCCTGACGTGCCTCCGCCCGCTGCGCAGCCTGACGTGCCTCCGCCCGCTGCCCAGCCTGACGTGCCTCCGCCCGCTGCGCAGCCTGACGTGCCTCCGCCCGCTGCCCAGCCTGACGTGCCTCCGCCCGCTGCGCAGCCTGATGTGCCTCCGCCCGCTGCGCAGCCTGATGTGCCAGCCCCTGATGTCCAGCTAAACTGGCCAATAACTGATTCCCAGCCTGCTCCTGGAAATCCTGTGTCCAGCGACCTGCCTTTCTGGGTTCCCCTACATAAAGAGAAGTCTGCCAGCAGGAAACCCAGCCAGCCGGTTGACTCCGGCAGTAAGATATCCAGCCAGTTACCTGACCTGGGCGGTGGAACATTTTGCCCACTAGGGACTGTTTGGAACGACCTGGTTCCTGTCAAGTCCATCCCCACCATCAGGGGCCCTGGTGAATAGGCAGACTGGGACTTAGACTCTGCGCCCTGGGGAATCCTGTCCTGAGGACTGCTAGGGGTATCACCAGACGGTCGTTAACAGAACCATATGGCCGGCCTGACCCTTCCACCTCTCCAGCCCTGACTGCGCCTGTGTTCCTGCACATACTAAGATTAGTGGAAGGTTGGTTTATTAACTGAGTTTTGTATATTTGGGTAGTTAATAATAAATTATATTATTATATCATTCCTGAAGCCTGTTACTTCCCTGTGTCAGTCCACACATTTCTGGTCATACCCGGATCCCTGACAATCCCTTTAGACGTGCATGCTCTTCGATGCTTTGGCGTTTAGCTGTGCAATCTGCTGATTAGTTGATGATTACACTCTATCAGCAGAAAGTCCCAGGAAGACTATAACAATAAGGGTAGGGTCTCTAAACCCCATCCACCCAGCCCCAGCATCCCTTAAACGGGGTCTTCACAACGGGGGGTCAGGAAGGATTGGCTGATCTCATGACTACTGTGATTGGCTGTCACAGTGTTCACACGATCAGGAGTCGGTCCTGCTGGCTAGCGATCTTTACCATCCACCCAGCCCGAGCATCCCTTTAACAGGGTCAGATCTCCGTATTTATTCATTCATTTATTGGACTATGTACTGATCTTTCACAATACCAATTGTATATGAAACATTTATTTACTTATCCCTTTAGACGTGCATGCTCTTCTCTGCTGCAGGGTTTAGCTGTGCAATCTGCTGATCAGTTGATGATTACATTCCATTAGCAGAAAGTCCCAGGAAGACTATCACAAGAAGGGAAGGGTCTCTAAACCCCATCCACCCAGCCCCAACATCCCTTTAACCTTGGTCTTCACACCAGAGGGGAGGGCAGGAAGGATTGGCTGATCTCATGACTACTGTGATTGGCTGTCACAGTGTTCACACAATCAGGAGTCGGTCCTGCTGGCTACCAATCTTTAGCAGAGACAAAGAGCTGTCGTTGACAGCTCAGTCACTGTGTTGGGAGTGCGCTGTGAGCGTGATGAAAAATCCTAAATTCTGAAACAGGAAAGGAGAATAAATCTTACAAATCTTTTTTAATTTGTAAACAATCTGACCGTATAATCTGAAGCTGGCCACACACTATACAATCTGATTGTACAATCTTGTAACATGAAGACAAATCTAAAGAACTCATTTGTATCCAATCAGGAAGGGTCCAACTTGCAGGGTGACTGGTCTTATCTCCGCGCCCCCGCCTGTAGTTTTTCTGCAGGCAGGCTGTAGTGGGTGGAGCCACCAGTCACTGTTGCTCTCTCTCCTTGTGCAGGGTGGCTGGTCTTGTCTCCGCCCCCTCCTGTAGTATTTCTGCAGGCAGGCTGTAGTGGGTGGAACCACCAGTCACTGTTGCTCTCTCTCCTTGTGCAGGGTGGCTGGTCTTGTCTCTGCCCCCTCCTGTGTTTTCCTGCAGGCAACCTGTAGTGGGTGGAGCCTCCTAGGCCCCTCATACAGCCCGGCTCTCTGCAAAAAAATAATTTAATAAAGTAAAAAAAAAATTAAAATTAATGCAAAATTATTAATCAATAAAACATTTAATAAAGTTACAAAATAAATAAAACTAATTAGTCTGTACTTTTTTTTACTTTATTAATTTTTTTACTGGCATTCATTTTGTAATTTATTTGTAAAAAAAAATGTTTTTGCTTTATTCATTTTTTATTGACTAATTAATGTTGTATTACTTTGTACATTTTTTTTACTTTATTAATTTTTTTTTTTACTAAGTAATACAACATTATTAGTCAATAAAAAATTAATAAAGCAAAAACATTTTTTACAAATGAATTACAAAATAAATCCGTCTGTACATTTTTTTTTTACTTAATTAATTTTTTACTAAGCAGTACAACATTAATTAGTCAATAAAAAAAATTAATAAAGCAAAAACCTTTTTTTTTACAAATGAATTACAAAATGAATTCGTCTGTACATTTTTCTTTTTTACTTACAAAATTAATTTGTCAGTAAAAAATAAATAAAGTAAAAAAAAACATATTTATTTTGTAATTCATTTGTAAAAAAATGTTTTTGCTTTATTCATTTTTTTTATTGACTAATTAATGTTGTATTGCTTAGTAAAAAATAAATAAAGTAAAAAAAAAAATGTACAGACGTATTTATTTTGTAATTCATTTGTAAAAAAATGTTTTTGCTTTATTCATTTTTTATTGACTAATTAATGTTGTATTACTTTGTACATTGTTTTTTACTTTATTAATTTTTTTTTTACTAAGTAATACAACATTATTAGTCAATAAAAAATGAATAAAGCAAAAACATTTTTTTACAAATGAATTACAAAATAAATAGTCTGTACATTTTTTTTTTTACTTTAATGTTGTATTGCTTAGTAAAAAACAAAATAAGTAAAAAAAAAAATGTACAGACGTATTTATTTTGTAATTCCTTTGTAAAAAAATGTTTTTGCTTTATTCATTTTTTATTGACTAATAATGATGTATTACTTAGTAAAAAAAAAAATTAATAAAGTAAAAAAAATGTACAAAGTAATACAACATTAATTAGTCAATAAAAAACTGAATAAAGCAAAAACCTTTTTTTTTACAAATGAATTACAAAATGAATTTGTCTGTACATTTTTCTTTTTTACTTACGAAATGAATTTGTCAGTAAAAAATAAATAAAGTAAAAAAAATTGTACAGACGTATTTATTTTGTAATTCATTTGTAAAAAAATGTTTGCTTTATTCATTTTTTATTGACTAATTAATGTTGTATTACTTTGTACATTTTTTTTACTTTATTAATTTTTTTTTTACGAAGTAATACATCATTATTAGTCAATAAAAAATGAATAAAGCAAAAACATTTTTTTACAAAGGAATTACAAAATAAATACGTCTGTACATTTTTTTTTTACTTAATTTATTTTTTACTAAGCAATACAACATTAAAGTAAAAAAAAATGTACAGACGTATTTATTTTGTAATTCCTTTGTAAAAAAATGTTTTTGCTTTATTCATTTTTTATTGACTAATAATGTTGTCTTACTTAGTAAAAAAAAATTAATAAAGTAAAAAAATATGTACAAAGTAATACAACATTAATTAGTCAATAAAAAATGAATAAAGCAAAAACATTTCTTTACAAAGGAATTACAAAATAAATACGTCTGTACAATTTTTTTTTCTTTATTTTTTACTGAAAAATTCATTTTGTAAGTAAAAAAGAAAAATGTACAGACAAATTCATTTTGTAATTCATTTGTAAAAAAAAGGTTTTTGCTTTATTCATTTTTTATTGACTAATTAATGTTGTATTACTTTGTACATTTTTTTTACTTTATTAATTTTTTTTTTACTAAGTAATACATCATTATTAGTCAAAAAAAATGAATAAAGCAAAAACATTTTTTTACAAATGAATTACAAAATAAATACTTCTGTACATTTCTTTTTACTTTATTAATTTTGTTTTACTAACTAAGACAACATTATTAGTCAATAAAAAATGAATAAAGCAAAAACATTTTTTTACAAATGAATTACGAAATGAATTCGTCACTGCTACTTTTACAAGGTCATAGCTGGGTTTGCAAAGGCATTTGCTGCACACAAAGCAGGGAGGATAGATGTCAATGCAAGATTTTGTGCCTGGAGTGCTACTTTAAACCCGGTGCCCAAGGCTCTAGTTTCCAGATCTGTGATTGGCTACAGATTGCTGAGATCATTGGCGGCCATCCTAGCGATTCTCGATCATTGGCAGGGCCGGGACAAGGGGTGGGCAGGAGGGGCAGCAGAGCGGGGGGGGGGGGGCAGATAATGTCAATACTTATGTAAACAAACATTAAAAAAAAAAAATTAAAAAAATTAAAAAAGCTACTTTGTAACAAAAGCTGAGACAACGAATATCCCGGAGTGCCTGTCAGCCGGGCGGAGCGCGGATTTATTTCATCATCTCAGGGATCCCGATGATTCCAGAACCCAACAAGTGATCTCTGGGAAACCTTCCAGACGAGTATGGAGGAGAGTCAGGCTGGGTGGGGAGAGGAGTGTCAGGGCTCAGTCTATGGGAGGTGGCTGTCACTAAATTTATAAACCTCACACACATCTCCACTACATGATCCCCGCACACCGACACTCCAGCATCTCCTCTCCTGTCCAGGGACACACCGCACCATGGGCCGCCAGAAGGAATTTATCAACAGCATGAACGCTATGCTACGGATCAGGAACAAACTGCTGAGGCAAGCCCTCTCTGAGTGCCTGGGGACGCTCATACTGGTGGTAAGTGCTTACAAAAAAAACTGTTTAAATTGCAAAAAAAAAAAAAAAAGAAAAGCTGTTTGAGGCAAACAATGAATTTGTTAAAAAAAAAAAAAAAAAAATTATTTTTTTTAATTGATTTTTTTTTGTTCATTTTTTTAATTTTTTATTCAAGAAATTAATTTTGTATTCATAAAAAAATGTTTTTACTGTATTCATTTTTTTATTACATAATTAATGCGGTATTCATTTTGTCATTTTATTATTTTTTTTATTAAATAATGAATGCAGTATTTTGGCATTTTATTAATTTTTTTATGCAATAATTAATGCGGTATTCATTTTGTACTTTTATTAATTTTTTTATTCAATAATTAATGCGTTATTCATTTTTGTACTTTTATTAATTTTTTTATTCAATAATTAATGCGGTATTTTGTCATTTTATTCATTTTTATTAAAGAATTAATGCAGTATTTTGTCATTTTATTATTTTTTTAATTAAATAATTAATGCGGTATTTTGTCATTTTATACATTTTTTTGTAAATAATGAATGCAGTATTTTGTCATTTTATTCATTTTTTATTAAATAATTAATGCGGTATTCATTCGTCATTGTGTTTTTACTTTATTCATTTTTTTTTTTACCAACGAATTCATTTTGTAATTCATTTGTAAAAAAAAGGTTTTTGCTTTATTCATTTTTTTTATTGACTAATTAATGTTGTATTGCTTAGTAAAAAAAAAATTAATAAAGTAAAAGAAAATGTAGAGACGTATTTATTTTGTAATTCATTTGTAAAAAAAAGGTTTTTGCTTTATTCATTTTTTTTATTGACTAATTAATGTTGTATTGCTTAGTAAAAAATAAAGGTAAATAATAGTAAAAAAAAATTAATAAAGTAAAAAACAATGTACAAAGTAATACAACATTAATTAGTCAATAAAAAATGAAGAAAGCAAAGACATTTTTTACAAATGAATTACAAAATAAATTTGTCTGTACATTTTTTTTTTTTTACTTTATTTATTTTTTACTGACAAATTCATGTTGTCAGTAAAAAAAATGTACAGACAAATTCATTTTATAATTAATTTGTAAAAAAAAGTTTTGCTTTATTAATTTTTTATTGACTAATTAATGTTGTATTGCTTAGTAAAAAATAAATAAAGTTAAAAAAAATGTATAAAGTAATACAACATTTATTAGTCAATAAAAAATTAAGAAAGCAAAAACGTTTTTTACATATGGATTACAAAATGAATTTGTCAGTAAAAAATAAAGTAAAAACAAATAAAAATGTACAAAGCAATACAACATTTATTAGTCAATAAAAAAATGGAGAAAGCAAAAACATTTTTTTACAAATTAATTACAAAATTAATTTGTCTGTAAAAATAAATAAAGTAAAAAAACAAAAAAAAAACAGACAAATTAATTTTGTAATTCATTTGTAAAAAAATGTTTTTGCTTTATTCATTTTTTATTGACTAATAAATGTTGTATTACTTTGTACATGATTTTTTACTGACTCATTTTTTTTACTTTATTAATGTTTTATTGATTAATAATTTTTTATTCATTTGAAACATTTTTTTTTACTTTATTACATTTTTAATCGACTAATTAATTTTGTATTAAATTCTAAAAAAAAAAAAAAAAAAAAAGATTTTTTGTTTTATCCGTTTTTATTGACCAATTAATTTTGTATTAATCTGTAAACAACTTTTTTTATTTTTTACTTTATTCATTTTGTAGTGACTAATTAATTTTGTATTATTTTTTTTAATTGACTTAATAATTTTGTATTAACTTGTAAAAGAAATAATATGATTTTCTTTTTTTTCTAATTGATTTAATTTTTTATTTTTTTTATATGGACTTTTTCTTTTTTTCTTTTCTTTTTTTAATTAATTTATGAATTTATATATATATATATATATATATATATATATATATATATATATATTTATATATAGTTTTAAAATTGAACTTATTAATGCAATGCAAGCAGCAGTAATTCCTCTTTTCCACCAAGTGTGCTGTTCCGAGTTCATGAATTTTCAGTGTATTATTACCTACATTATTATTTATTTATTACTTATTATTTTTGATTTAGGGCTCATTCACATGTGCCACTATTACTGCTGCCCCTCTGAAAAGTGATCTGCAGAGGGCATTTAACAGGTGGTGAGAAAGCAATATGTCTCCTCCTCATCACCTCAAAATTGTGACCCGGCTCACTGCAAAAAACATGGCCCAACCACCTGCT
>NW_028318067.1:12500-47500 GCF_062004578.1 Staurois parvus
CATCACATTTTTTCATGCCAAGGGCATGCTTGCTAAGCAATGGTGCCTGTGTTCACAAATGTTCGACACAGATCAGCCCCTGCGGTAGCCTTTAACCTTGTGACTTCCTACAAAATTACTACATACTGTCTGATCACTGGGGGAGGAGGAGACTGAGGAAATGCTTGCTCCCTGCCTGCAGCAGACTGATGACGTCTTCTCGGCATAGGCAAAGGCACTGAACTGGAGCTCAAGGATGGCAAATTAATGATAAAAGGTGGAGCTTCTCTGAAAAAAATGATCCTGTTGTGGTATATTCCAGGAGTGTGTTTATGCAGATTTGTTGGGTTACTGGCAGGTCCACTTTGTGAAATGCAAGCATGTTATAGAGAGTGCAGAGGAATAATCCAGCAGACGCAGTCTGAAGGGGGTGCTCAAACTGTATCATGAATTATTCTCCTGTCCCTTGGAAAAGGTGGTGCCCTAGGCAGGTGCCTCATGTGGCTGCATGGCAAAGCCTCCTTATCAGCCTGCGGCTGGGGGGAAAAGATGCAGCTTCTGAGATATCGACTTTGACTCGGTTCTGCGTCTTATCAGTCTCTCCATGTCAGGTCTGTATAACAGGGCAGTCAGCCAATAGAGGGGCCACAGGTGGGGTGATGGTATAACATGCACACAACATAGACTTCCATGGATTCCTTTGACATTTTTTGTAAACACCAAAAAATGTTTAATTTTATATATATATACATATATATATTTATTTATTTTGTACACACACACATATATATATATATATATATGTGTGTGTGTGTATATTAAATAATATATAAAAAAAAAATATATTTTTTTTTATTATTTATTTAGTACACATATATATATATATATATGTGTGTGTGTACAAAATAAATAAATATACATATATGTGTGTGTGCGTGTAATAAATGTTTAAATATATATATATATGTATATATATATATATATATATATATATATATATATATATATATTGATATATAGATAGATTTTTTTTTTATTATTTAGTACACACACAAACACATATATATATATAAATTAATTAATTTATTTAGCACACACACATATATATTAAAAAATATTATTAAAAAAAAATATATATTTATTTATTACACACACACACATATATATATATATATATATATATATATATGTGTGTGTGTAATAAAAAAAATATATATATATATATTTTTATATATATATATATATATTTTTTTTTTTATTACACACACACACACACACACACATATATATATATATTTATATATATATTTTTATATATGTGTGTGTGTGTGTGTGTGTGTAATAAAAAATATATATATAATATATATACATATATATATATATATATTTTTTTAATTTATTATTTATTTAGTACACACACACACACATATATATATATATATATATATATATATATATATATATATATATTACAGACACATATATATAGATATATATATATGTGTGTGTACTAAATAAATAATAAAAAAATAAAATAAAAAAATATATGTATTTATTACACACACACACACACACACACACACACACATATATATTTATATATATCTGTGTGTGTGTAATAAATATATATATATATATATATATATATATATATATATATTTTTTTTAATATATATATATGTGTGTGTACTAAATAAATAAATAAAAGTATAAATAAAATATATATAAATAAAATATATACAGCTGCATTCCCCGAAAGCTCTTGTGTGTTTTTTTATATATATATAGGGTCTTATATACACACAAGCACACTGTATATATTAAAAAAAAATAAAAGGCAAAAAACAAGCAAACAGAGATAAAAGAAAAATTTTGCAAATATATATATATATACAATTTTTCTTTTATTGCTGTTTGCTTGTTTGTTGCTTCTTTTATTTATATATATTATTTTTTTGTTTGCTCATTTTTTTCCAAATAGATAAATTACACACACGCATATATATATATATATACGTAATAAAAAATATTATAATTCCTTAAATGTCGCAAGCAACGGTAAGCACCCATTCGGTCTGTTGCGGGCCTTTGTGGTAAGTCACTGCTAACATCGGCATGCGTTGCAAACCATACATTATGAATGGGCTGACAACGCACCACAGTGCCACGATGGACCAAACAAAACGCACATGAGCCTTCTTTGCCAGACACCACAACACAGGGTACAACAAATGTTGTGGTGTCACTGTGCTGTTGTTGGGATGCCATTCACAATCAGAGCGGATTCACACATTTTCAATGAATTGCAGCACATGAATGTGCGCTCGTCAGCATGCGCCATGCCACAAGGTAACGTGTATTGCTTCAAGGCAGCTCTTTCATTGGCTCATCCATGACCTCTTTTTAATGGAGCCCACCACCATGTCTGTGCATTGCCTTGTGCTCCTATGTGGACGCATTGCCCACTGATTGTAATTGTAGTCTGGGGCACCTTACACGACGAATGACACCACATTGCAGTGCGGTACTCTGAATGGGCTGGAAGTATTTCGGATGATGAAGACTTGCGTACTCACATTCCAAGGAGGTTTCACAACTTCGGGGACACAAGGAGCAGGTGACTGGCGGCCCTCCAGGAGAAGGTCTCACCGCCAAGGTAAACAAGACTCCCTCCAAACAGAGAGGACAGTGTGTGTCTCCCTCCCGCTCTCACTGCTACTGGAACACTGGCCGCATGCTTCTTTCAGGCTCATGGATGGTGCCGGGACCGTAGGAATATCCTATTGCCTGGATTGTAGGCTGGCAGCTTCTTTATGCCAGAGGATTTCCACTGTTCCCTTGGCTTGTAGCTGAGAGAGTCTAAAACTGATGCAGCACAACGGACATTGATGGTCCAGATAGAAACGTATTCCAAAAAAAGATAGAAGACTTTATAATGGAGCCGACGCGCTTTGGAGATCCAACGAGGACAACTTCATCAGGGCTTCATCCGAAGAGGACACCTTCATCAGGGCTTCATCCGAAGAGGACACCTTCATCAGGGCTTCATCCAAAGAGGACACTTTCATCAGGGCTTCATCCAAGGAGTTAAATCTGGACAGTCAACGTTCAGAACACTTCCTTCAGGTCATTAACTCATCAGGTAGAAGATCTTGTGTTGTGTAGGTTCCCGATGACCAAAGCCTACACCCAGCTCACAGCTCAGAAAAACCCCCATTATGACCATACATGCAACAATTTGCAACAGATCAACCTCTGAGACCAGTGGTCTCCAAACATGCTAGTCTTTATCCTGCCCTGGGGCCCTTTTCCTCCCATTGAAACAAAACACTATTTCTCTCACTGACACCAACAGTGGGGCATACTTCCTGCTACTGACATCAATGGGCACTATTACTCCCACTGACACTAATGATAGGGAACTATTTCACCCACTGACACCAACGATGGGGCACTATTCCTTTCACTGACACCAATGATGGGGCACTATACTGTCACTGACACCAACGATGGGGCACTATTCCTTTCACTGACACCAATGATGGGGCACTATTCCTCCCACTGATACCAACGATGGGGCACTATTCCTTTCACTGACACCAATGATGGGGCACTATACTGTCACTGACACCAACGATGGGGCACTATTCCTTTCACTGACACCAACAATGGGGCACTATACTCCCACTGACACCAACGATGGGGCACAATTCCTTTCACTGACACCAATGATGGGGCACTATAATCCCACTGACACCAATGATGGGGCACTATACCTCCCCCTGACACTAATGATGGGGCACCAAACTTCCACTAACACCAATGATGGGGCAGTATTCATTTCACTGACACCATCGATGGGGCACTATAACCCCACTGACACCAATGATGGGGCACTATTCCTTTCACTGACACCAATGATGGGGCACTATTCCTTTCACTGACACCAATGATGGGGCACTATACTCCCACTGACACCAATGATGGGGCACTATACCTCCTCCTGACACTAATGATGGGGCACTAAACTTCCACTAACACCAATGATGGGGCACTATTCTTCCTACCAATAACGGGGCACTATACTCCCACTGACACCAATAATGGGGCACTATTCCTTTCACTGACATCAATGATGGGGCGCTATACTCCCACTACCACCAATGATGGGGCACTAGACTCCCACTGACACCAGTGATGACACACTATTCCTCCCACTGTTACCCACAATGGGGCGGCACTATACCTCCCCCTGACACTAATGATGGGGCACTAAACTTCCACTAACACCAATGATGGGGCGCTTAGTGAACTGTCCCAGTTCGAAGCTCACGGTCAAACTTTCGGTAGGTTTGAATGCGAACCGAACAGGGGGGTGTTCTGCCCATCACTACTAGTAACCTCTGGAGGAACCCTTGAATTCCTGGAAACCTGGTTGAGAACGGCTGGCTTGTTATCTCCTAAACAACATTCCAATTGGTGTGGATGACCAGGAATCAGTGCAGCTGGTCGAATATTTTCAGCATCATTTGGGGCAGGATTGGGCTGTGGCTACTTCTGCATTATATCACACATGCCGGGAAAGTGGTTGGAACACAGGAGAACTGCCACTCCGTCAATATGGATGTGGGAGGCCTTTTCTACATCTAGTGCCCATGTGCATTCAAGGTGTGGACAATATAGTTTACTTATGTATCGATGAGGTGTTACATGAAGAAGAAGAAGATATACTCTCTATAGTCAGTAGTTTGTTGTCTCCTGACCATCACACCTAAATGAGCTTGTTGGACATCCAGTTCCAAAACCATGGACAGTAATTTGAAGTTGGCCCCTCTTTGAGGCTATCACAGCCTCCACTCTTCTGGGAAGGCTTTCCAAAAGACTTTGGAGTGCGTCTGTGGGAAGTTGCGCCCATTGATGCTGAAAGAACATTGGTGAGGTCAAGCACTGCTGTTGGATGAGAAGACCTTCACATTCAGCATACAATTCAACCCAAACGGGTTCAGTAGGATTGTGGTCAGGGCTCTGCTCATTTCGCTCAAGTTCCTCACCAAACCATGTCTTCCCAGAGCTTGCTTTGTGCTCTGGGGTACAGTCAAGCTGGAAGAGAGAACGACCCTCTCCAAACTGTTACCACGAGGTTAGAAGAGCACAATTGTCTGAAATATCTGTGTATGCTTTGGGTAGGGGTCATAGTCAGGTTTCCAAAAACTTTTGGACTTAGAGTCCTTGGGTGACCTCACAGAATAACAATTCACTACTTCTCCCTCACGGAGTAAAACACTTTCCATGTCGTCGTCTCATGGAGACCAATTGTGTCAACAACTTTCCGTAACCTTTCTTAATTCACCATGAAGAAGACGTGTCACTTCTGAAGAATTTTAATTATCGATCTGTTTGAGGAAATGCGATTCTGACTGTGTATACTTATTTTTTGCCAAAACGTTTGTCTTCTGGTTGCATCAATGAACCCATTGTACTAATGATAGCGTGAACGGTGGGACAGCCCTCCTAGGTCACGTTTCACAATACATTTGTCCTCTGGGAGTCTGGTGTGAATAAACGGTTATTATTATTGTTATAATACAGGATTTATACACTCACTGGACACTTTATTAGGTCCACCTTGCTAGTACCGGGTTGGACCTCCTTTTGCCTTCAGAACTGCCTTCATTTCCAACAAGTGTTGGAAACATTCCTCAGAGATTTCGGTCCATATTGACATGATGGCAACACCCAGTTGCTGCACATCCATGATGCCAATCTCCCGTTCCACCACATCCCAAAGGTGCTCTACTGGATGGAGATCTGGTGACTGCGGAGGCCATTGGAGTCCAGTGGCCTCATTGTCATGTTCAAGAAACCAGTTGGAGATGACTGGAGCTTGGTGCATTATCCTGCTGGAAGGAGCAATCAGAAGATGGACACTGGAGTCATGAAGGGACGGACATGGTCAGCAACAATACTTCAAGCTCTAAAACATTTTATTTGTCTTTTAACAGTTCACTACCCCCACCATTTTACAAATCAACCTAGCCCCTCAAAAGAGCCCTTACTATACCATACCTCTGGAAGTCCTTCAAGAGTTTGTTTTATTTAACAGTCCTGCTCATCACGCTATCTGCATGGAGTTTGCACGTTCTCCCTGTGCCTGCGTAGGTTTCCTCCGGGTACTCCGGTTTCCTCCCACACTCCAAAGACATGCTGGTAGGTTAATTGGCTCCTGTTTAAATTGTCCTTAATATGTGTATGTATGAAGGGGGTACCACCAGTCCTCCTGTATGGGGCCCAGGCCTGCAGGGGGGCCCAGACAGCTGGGTGAATCGGATGTGGGCAGGAAGGGTTAACGGGGCAATTACTGGAACTGATCCCCTGCATGGCTCTCTCTGCAGCAGCTGAAAGTTGGGTTCTTCTCCTCTCCCCGTCCCCCGGATGGCTTTCAGCTGCTGCAGACAGAAACATACAGGAGATCAGTTCCAGCCTCTTCCATTCCTGAATGAACACAATGAGTGATCGGTACAGATTGCTCACTGTGTTCATTCATAACTGAAGCATAGTAAACTGTTTTTTTTTTTTTTTAGGTCATGGGGGGCCCTGTTAGTTTGGCTGTATGGGGCCCTGTCAGGTTGGCTGTAAGAGGCCCCGTGGTTTTTAACAGCAGCCCTGTAAGTATGAATGAGATAGGGACATTAGATTGTAAGCTCTTTGAGTGCAGGGACTGATGTGAACATGCAATAAGGAATGTCCTGTGTAAATAGCTGGCGCTATAAATGTCTGTAATAATAATAATATTAATGATTCAGTAATTTGCTGTCATCGGCGTACAGAAGCTCTGTCATTCACAGTATATTAAACCGCCACCTATAAATGTTTCATTGATTGTATAATAAATAGGAAAAGGCAGATTTACTGGGAAGTCGTGGCCGGCCCAGGCTGCGGATGGGTTGGGTGGGTCACTCCGGTCTCTTTGTGACTGCTGATGATGAGTGCAGTGACTCAGTCTAAGTTTCTGTATATAATTGTGTGAAAATACTCCACACAGAATGGATTGTGCAATTGGTGGAAGGGGAGGAGGGGAGGGATGGGGTCAACCTTTGTAAGTTGCTGGAACATAGATTTTTTTTTAATAAACCAACTTGAAAATGTTTTTGATAGTAATAAAAAAATATATATTTTTACTTCATTAAAGCTGAATTTGAATCTGCTTATACTTTCCCTTCTCTAGTACTTCCCTGCCCCCATTAGCAGCATTCTGATGAAATAAAAATAATGTCTAGTAATCTCCAAAAATTAGTGCCCATGATGTCCAAAATCTAATCATGTCTCACGACGTCCAAAATCATGTCTTGCGATGTCCAAAGCCATGTCCTGCAATGTTCAGAAAATAATGTCCAGCGATGTTCAGAAGATAATGTCCAGAGATGTTCAGAAAATAATGTGCAGCAATGTTCAGAATATAATGTGCAGCAATGTTCGGGAAATAATGTCCAGAGATGTTCAGGAAATAATGTCCAGCGATGTTCAGAATATAATGTCCAGCGATGTTCAGGAAATAATGTCCAGCAAGGATCAGGAAATAATGTCCAGCGATGTTCAGAAAATAATGTCCAGCGATGTTCAGAAAATAATGTCCAGCGATGTTCAGAAAATAATGTCCAGAGATGTTCGGGAAATAATGTCCAGCGATGTTCAGGAAATAATGTCCAGAGATGTTCGGGAAATAATGTCCAGTGATGTTCGGGAAATAATGTCCAGCGATGTTAAGAAAATAATGTCCAGCGATGTTCAGGAAATAATGTCCAGCAACGTTCAGAAAATAATGTCCAGCGAGGATGAGGAAATAATGTCCAGCAATGTTCAGAAAATGTCCAGCGATGTTCGGGAAATAATGTGCAGCAATGTTCAGAAAATAATGTCCAGCGATGTTCGGGAAATAATGTCCAGCGATGTTCAGGAAATAATGTCCAGAGATGTTCGGGAAATAATGTCCAGCGATGTTCGGGAAATAATGTCCAGCGATGTTCGGGAAATAATGTCCAGCGATGTTCAGAAAATAATGTCCAGCGATGTTCAGGAAATAATGTCCAGCGAGGATGAGGAAATAATGTCCAGCGATGTTCAGAAAATAATGTCCAGCAACGTTCAGAATATAATGTCCAGCGAGGATGAGGAAATAACGTCCAGCGATGTTCAGAAAATAATGTCCAGCGATGTTCAGAAAATAATGTCCAGAGATGTTCGGGAAATAATGTCCAGCGATGTTCAGGAAATAATGTCCAGCGATGTTCAGGAAATAATGTCCAGCGATGTTCAGAAAATAATGTCCAGAGATGTTCGGGAAATAATGTCCAGCGATGTTCGGGAAATAATGTCCAGCGATGTTCAGGAAATAATGTCCAGAGATGTTCAGGAAATAATGTCCAGCGATGTTCGGGAAATAATGTCCAGCGATGTTCAGAATATAATGTCCAGAGATGTTCAGGAAATAATGTCCAGAGATGTTCAGGAAATAATGTCCAGCGAGGATCAGGAAATAATGTCCAGCGAGGATCAGGAAATAATGTCCAGCGATGTTCAGAAAATAATGTCCAGCAATGTTCAGAAAATGTCCAGCGATGTTCGGGAAATAATGTCCAGCGATGTTCAGGAAATAATGTCCAGCAATGTTCAGAAAATAATGTCCAGCGATGTTCGGGAAATAATGTCCAGCGATGTTCAGGAAATAATGTCCAGCGATGTTCAGAAAATAATGTCCAGCGATGTTCGGGAAATAATGTCCAGCGATGTTCGGGAAATAATGTCCAGCGATGTTCAGGAAATAATGTCCAGCGATGTTCAGAAAATAATGTCCAGCGATGTTCGGGAAATAATGTCCAGCGATGTTCAGGAAATAACGTCCAGCGATGTTCGGGAAATAATGTCCAGCGATGTTCGGGAAATAATGTCCAGCGATGTTCGGGAAATAATGTCCAGCGATGTTCGGGAAATAATGTCCAGCGATGTTCGGGAAATAATGTCCAGAGATGTTCAGGAAATAATGTCCAGAGATGTTCAGGAAATAATGTCCAGAGATGTTCGGGAAATAATGTCCAGCGATGTTCAGAATATAATGTCCAGCGATGTTCAGGAAATAATGTCCAGCAACGTTCAGAATATAATGTCCAGCGAGGATGAGGAAATAATGTCCAGCAATGTTCAGAAAATGTCCAGCGATGTTCGGGAAATAATGTCCAGCGATGTTCAGGAAATAATGTCCAGCGATGTTTGGGAAATAATGTCCAGCGATGTTCAGAAAATAATGTCCAGCGATGTTCGGGAAATAATGTCCAGCGATGTTCAGAAAATAATGTCCAGCGATGTTCGGGAAATAATGTCCAGCGATGTTCAGAAAATAATGTCCAGCGATGTTCGGGAAATAATGTCCAGCAATGTTCAGGAAATAATGTCCAGCGATGTTTGGGAAATAATGTCCAGCGATGTTCAGAAAATAATGTCCAGCGATGTTCGGGAAATAATGTCCAGCGATGGACAGGGAGGAAAGTGGAAGAGAGAGAACACAGCCTGCACCACCTCCTGGATCTCTCCTCACCACTCCCAGCGCTGGACTAACAGGGGTAGTGATACCGCTGACACTACTCCTGCCAGCCTTGTAACAGAAGGAAGGAACCCCGATCCCTACAGTAAACCACTGGACCCAGGGCAGGCCAGTCAAGGTCCTCCACCCCAAACTGGCTCCTCCATGTCTTTATGGACCTTGCTTTGTGCACTGGTGGGCAGTCATGTTGGAACAGGAAGGGGCCATCCTCAAACTCTTCCCACAAAGTTGGGAGCATGAAATTGTCCAAAATGTCTTGGTATGCTGATGTCTTAAGAGTTCCTTCACTGGAACTAGGGGGCCAAGCCCAACCCCTAAAAAACCCCGCCCCATAATCCCCCCTACACCAAACTTTATACTTGGCACAATGCAGTCAGGCAAGTACCTTTCTCCTGGCAACCACCAAACCCAGACACGTCCATCGGATGGCCAGACAGAGAAGCGTGATTGGTCACTCCAGAGAACGCGTCTCCACTGCTCTAGAGTCCAGTGGTGGCGTGCTTTACACCACGGCATTCAACGCTTTGCATTGCACTTGGTGATGTAAGGCTTGGATGCAGCTGCTCGGCCATGGAAACCCATTCCATGAAGCTCTCTACGCACTGTTGTTGGGCTCATCTGAAGGCCACACCAAGTTTGGAGGTCTTTAGCTATTGGCTCTGCAGACAGTTGGCGACTTCTGTGCACTGTGCGCTTCAGCATGCGCTGTCCCCGCCCTGTCATGTGACGTGGCCTACCACTTGGTGGCTGAGTGGCTGTTGTTCCCAGTTGCTTCCACTTTGTTATAATCCCACTAACAGTTGAGCGTGGAATATTTAGTAGCCAGGAAATGTCACGGATGGACTTATTGCCCAGGTGACCACCTATCACGGGACCACGCTTGGAGTCACTGAGCTCCTGAGAGCGACCCATTCTTTCACCAATGTTTGTAGAAGCCGTCTGCATGCCTAGGTGATGATTGTATACACCTGTGTCCATGGAGGGGATTGGGACACCTGAATCACATGATTTGGAGGGGAGGCCCATGACTTTTGGCAATATAGTCCAGTTGTGACAGAGGAGGGGGGTAGGAGTACAATGATGGAAAGTGGATGGAGATCATCTTTAAGATGACCTAACTAAGTGACACCTTGCTAGCACCATCCACTTCAGTCTGACATCCATGGCCTCCTAATTAGAGGCTCTGTATCTGTATTCTGATGTAAACCCCATCAGAGCTCGGTGAAAATCCATTGCTGGAAGTGACAGAATATGTAACCGGGACACAATGTTGTGTATACAGGGAGTTCCTATTTATGGAACAGTTTAATTAAACGATGAATTATTACTACTCTGGGAATCGCCCACCATCCTGTCCAGCCTGCCGTGGAGTCATAAGATCGTTGGGTATGTAAGGCGCAGATCAGCGAGGACGTTCCGTGACCCTATAGCATGACAATCAGGTGACACACTGAAACATTTTAAAAGCTGATTTTACTGCTAGATGCCTATACAATTCGGTTAAAAAAGACCAATAGAAAAAAAAAAGAAATACATCCACAGAGCCCCAAAAATGGCAGTTGATGCAGAAAAATGGCATCCAGACGATCTCGTAACCCTTGCTCTGCTGGGGC
This sequence comes from Staurois parvus, assembly GCF_062004578.1. Lineage (NCBI taxonomy): Eukaryota > Metazoa > Chordata > Amphibia > Anura > Ranidae > Staurois > Staurois parvus. The sequence goes on from NW_028318067.1 coordinate 23,688, forward strand.
TTTTTTTTTTCTTGCACATTATATATGAGGTGGTATCAAAAAGTTTAGACTAGTTTTGTACAGTCACAGGGGGCACTGACCTTCATAAGTCAGTGTGCCGAAAGACATCGTCCTGTGTACTTTGGGATCTGTGCAACTGGTGCTATTCTGACCACGTGCATTACGCTCTCTCTGAAGCAGCTGAAAGCTGTCTTCTTTCCCTCTGCAGCCTGCTGGCTTTTAGATTCAGTCATTGCCCTCCAGCCGCACCCATCACCCTCCCTGTGCACCATACGTTTCCCCCTGTTGCCCTGCCCACGCCCCCTGTGTGTCCCCCATCCCCAAAGTGCTGCCGGCTTCCCTTCTCTCTTTCCCACTGGCAGCTGCAAGCGCACAATAGGGTCCTTCAGGATGGAGAGTGGGGGAAGGGTCAAGTAAATGTCACATTTGCCAGCCCCTTCCTTTCCTGAATGAACACAATGTGTGATCTACGGTACCAATCACTGACTGTGTTCATTCATACCTGAAGCATGGTAAACTGTGCTCATTTGGTGGGGAGGTGGGGGCCCTGTCAGGTTGACTGTATGGGGCCCTGTGGTTTCTTCCATCAGCTGTGCCGACAATGGCAGCAATGTTGTGGATTGATCTTGTTGAAGGTCTTCCTGATCTTTCCTCGTCTTCCTGTGATGTTCTTCCACTCTTCAAGTGCACATGCCACTCGAGGTATACAAGGTGGTATCAAAAATGTTTGAGACTAGTTTTGTAATCCGCCAACAGATGGCAGCACAAAGCTATGTGCACAGTCACAGGAAGCACCGATGTTCATAAGTCAGTGTGCCAAAAGACATCGTCCTGTGTACTTTGGAAGCTGTGCAACTGGTGCTATTCAGACCACGTGCGTTACAACGTCTGCTATCTCATCATGGAGAGCAAGTTAGAACAAAGCCCAAACGTGAAATTCTGTATGAAACCCGTATTTTCATCGGTAATGATCCTCGACATGAAGGATGGGTCATCCACGGCATGCTGGCGGAGTTCTTGACAGACTTTGTCGCAATGTTCCTTCCGCTCCTGGTTCAGCAGTCTGGGGACAAACTTGGCAGCAACATGGCGCATGTTCAAATCGCACGTGAGGATTTCCTGGACTGTTCCGTATGACACACCGACAACGGCAGCAATGTTGTAGATTGATCTCATTGAAGGTCTTGCTGATCTTTCGTAGTCTTCCAGTCATGTTCTTCCACTTTTGAAGCGCACATGCCACTCGAGGTATACAAGGTGGTATCAAAAGGTTTTGAGACTAGTTTTGTAATACGCCAACAGAAAGCAGCATGCACAGTCACAGGGAGCACCAACCTTCATAAGTCAGTGTGCCAAAATACATCATCCTGTGCAGGGGTGGACTGACAACTCATGGGGCCAACGGGCAATAGGGGATCATGGGGCCCCTGTGCCCTCGCCCACACCCAAAAAAAGCCTATGAAAAAGCCAATGAAATGTACCAAGGGCATCTCATGGGGCCCCCTACTGACCCTGGGCCCTCGGGCAGTGCCCAAGTGCTCGAATGGTCAGTCCACTCCTGATCTTGTGTACATTGGAAGCTGTGCATCTGGCGTTACCACATCTGCTATTTCATCATGGACAGCAAGTTAGAACAAAGAGCAAATGTGAAATTCTGCGTGAAACTGGGTCAATCTGCCACAGAGACGCTTGATATGATTCTGCAAGTTTACGGCGATGCTGCAACGAGTCGTTTGAGATGTTTTGAGTGGCATGCGCACTTCAAGAGCGGAAGAACATCATTGGAAGATGAGGAGAGATCAGGAAGACCTTCAACGAGCTAAACCCCCCAAAAATGTGGAAGCCATTCGGCAACTTGGGCATGATGATGGTTGGAGAACAATCCCCAAGTCGGTGTGTCATACGGAACAGTCCAGGCAATCCTCACATGCAGGGGCGGACTGACCATTTGGAAACTCGGGCACTGCCCGAGGGCCCGGGGTCAGTAGGGGGCCCCATGAAATGCCCCTGGTACCTTTTTCATAAGCTTTTTTAAGTTTGGGCAAGGACACAGGGGCCCCATGATCCCCTATTGCCCGGGGGCCCCATGAGTTGTCAGTCCGCCCCTGCTCACGTGTGAGTTGAACATGTGCCGTGTTGCCGCCAAGTTCATCCCCAGGCTGCAATCATTTCACTTCTGCACCCAGGAAGGTACGAGAGCGACTTTGGTGTGTATGTTGTGCATGGGGCAGCTTGTTGAAATAGATGGGCGTGGTGCAAATGTGCACAAAACAAATGCGCAAAAACGCACTGGGAGTGACCCTAAACCCGGCAAGTAGTAGTAAATAATGGCTGTAAATGTATTCCTGTTACTATGGCGTGTATATCGATATCTAAAATGTGTTACACAATTATCGTATATGGACCCGTGTTTGCGGTACGCATGCGTTTGCCTTTGTATGTGGGGACCGCAGGGGGCAGAGTGGCTTCAATTCTTTGTAATTATTTTAATATAGTTAATTAAAAAAAAAAAAAAATTTCTCCTTAACTGTATTGCTATCATAAGGGGGCTGTTAAGCTCTATATATGATAACACATAAAGAAGGACAGGTACTCTTTATAGAGGCATCAGGGATCTCTTGGACCCCTAATATGGCAAATCTTCACTTTCAGAGTTCAGATCCTTCCTTACCATTTATTTATACAGCTGCAGTGCTGTGTGTAGAGGTTCCTGTGTGACTCCGCTATAAACTCCACGGCAGCTCTGGATTCATTAGTGTTACTGAACCCCCAGCAGTACAATCAGTCTGTAGATGCAGGAAAGCATGCTTGTTATACTCACTGTGGAACCTAAGGGGTTAATCCTCTGCATTGTGTAAAAAGGCTGTTTGATCTTGTCTTCTCTGATCCTCTCCTTCTTCCAGTGCCCCCCCTATATCTTGTCGAGGCACTCTGCACATGCTTGGTTTAGTGTGTATTGCTTTTTTTTTTTTCATGGAAGAGTGCATGTGATCAGCACAGGACCAATCAGCACTGTCTAGACAGAGGTCAGGGGTCCTGCATCCTCCTAGGGCAAAATGAAAACTCCTCCTCCAAAGCTTTAACCTGTACTCTGCTGGACAATGATAGGAGTCACAAGACTGCTATATACTGCTGATGAGAAAAGGTATTTAGCAGTTTATATTTACTAAAATAATTGCATTTCCATGTTCTGTGTACTGTGGGAGACCAGATATAGTGAATGCAGGGTCCTGGGAGAGCGGATATAGTGAATGCAGGGTCCGGGGAGACCAGATATAGTGAATGCAGGGTCCGGAGAGAGCGGATATAGGGAATGCAGGGTCCGGGGAGAGCGGATATAGTGAATGCAGGGTCCGGGGAGACCAGATATAGTGAATGCGGGGTCCGGGGAGAGCGGATATAGTGAATGCAGGGTCCGGGGAGACCAGATATAGTGAATGCAGGGTCCAGGCAGACCAGATGTAGTGAATGCGGGGTCCGGGGAGAGCAGATATAGTGAATGCGGGGTCCGGGGAGAGCAGATATAGTGAATGCAGGGTCCTGGGAGAGCGGATATAGTGAATGCGGGGTCCGGGGAGAGCGGATATAGTGAATGCAGGGTCCTGGGAGAGTGGATATAGTGAATGCAGGGTCCTGGGAGAGCGGATATAGTGAATGCAGGGTCCGGGGAGAGCAGATATAGTGAATGCAGGGTCCTGGGAGAGTGGATATAGTGAATGCAGGGTCCGGGGAGAGCGGATATAGTGAATGCGGGGTCCGGGGAGACCAGATATAATGAATGCGGGGTCCGGGGAGAGCAGATATAGTGAATGCAGGGTCCTGGGAGACCAGATATAGTGAATGCAGGGTACAGGGAGAGTGGATATAGTGAATGCAGGGTCCGGGGAGAGCAGATATAGTGAATGCTGGGTCCGAGGAGAGCGGATATAGTGAATGCGGGGTCCAGGGAGAGTGGATATAGGGAATGCAGGGTCCGGGGAGAGCAGATATAGTGAATGCGGGGTCCAGGGAGAGCAGATATAGGGAATGCAGGGTCCGGGGAGAGCGGATATAGTGAATGCAGGGTCTGCGGAGAGCAGATATAGTGAATGCAGGGTTCAGGGAGAGCGGATATAGTGAATGCAGGGTCCGGGGAGAGCGGATATAGTGAATGCAGGGTCCGGGGAGAGCAGATATAGTGAATGCAGGGTCCTGGGAGAGTGGATATAGTGAATGCAGGGTCCGGGGAGAGCGGATATAGTGAATGCGGGGTCCGGGGAGACCAGATATAATGAATGCGGGGTCCGGGGAGAGCAGATATAGTGAATGCAGGGTCCTGGGAGACCAGATATAGTGAATGCAGGGTACAGGGAGAGTGGATATAGTGAATGCAGGGTCCGGGGAGAGCAGATATAGTGAATGCTGGGTCCGAGGAGAGCGGATATAGTGAATGCGGGGTCCAGGGAGAGTGGATATAGGGAATGCAGGGTCCGGGGAGAGCAGATATAGTGAATGCGGGGTCCAGGGAGAGCAGATATAGGGAATGCAGGGTCCGGGGAGAGCGGATATAGTGAATGCAGGGTCTGTGGAGAGCAGATATAGTGAATGCAGGGTTCAGGGAGAGCGGATATAGTGAATGCAGGGTCCGGGGAGAGCGGATATAGTGAATGCGGGGTCCGGGGAGAGCGGATATAGTGAATGCGGGGTCCGGGGAGAGCGGATATAGTGAATGCGGGGTCCTGGGAGACCGGATATAGTGAATGCGGGGTCCAGGGAGACCAGATATAGTGAATGCAGGGTCCGGGAGACCAGATATAGTGAATGCAGGGTCCAGGGAGACCGGATATAGTGAATGCAGGGTCCAGGGAGAGCGGATATAGTGAATGCAGGGTCCGGTGAGACCAGATATAGTGAATACAGGGTCCAGGGAGAGCGGATATAGTGAATGCGGGGTCCGGGGTTTAGTAACACTTTAATACATCCTTAAATTATTATTATTTTTTTAAATTGAAGCATTTTCAGTACCAAAATTTGACCTGACTGTAGTCCCTGTACAGCAAAACTCAGATTGGGAGATGGAGAAACAGCACTGCTGCAGTGCACGAAGCATGCTGACAGGAGGAGAGAGCAGAGAGATAAGATCATCACGTTGCTGCTTCTTCTTTCACTATCCAATCACAGGCTGGGGGAGGGACAAGACCTGTAAGTCACGTGATATTGTGACGTAACGCGTCGGCGTAAGCGCGGTGACGTATTTCCGGCGTGGCGGCCATCTTGGTACACCTGTTATTCAGCTGTACACCCAACAACACAGATTTATCCTCATCTGAGAGCATGAGGGTCTCATGTGGACTGGCTGCTATGTAAGTGGAATTTTCTACCTACAAGTTTATGTTCCTATGTTCCTATGGTATAAACAAATAAATATACTACACTATGGGAGGATTCCTCTTTTTGTTCTGAGGGATTGATGTTTCACCTATACCTGGAGAAGAGCTTGAGTGGGATTATTGAAATTTGAAAAGCGTTTCTGGAAGGCTGTGGTGCCTGGAGGATCTGTGAGAGGGATCCATTATTGCTCTTTGATCCGCAAGGGTCGAAGGGATGAGGTGAGAGGCTAATCCAGAAGGTGGTTGGATTCACAAGCTCTATCTACACTCAGATACCTGCACGATTTGGTTCACCTGTGGTCACTTTGCAGTATTATTGGAAACACCGTTACCATTTTTGTTCACCTTCAACATTTAATTGGACTTTCTGTGCGTTTAATAAGCAATTATTTCACTTCACATTTTTTTCACCTTCAACATTTATAGATTTGTTTTTCTGTGCGTTTAATAAGTCATTATTTCACTTCACATTTGCACGTGTGATATAACTATATGTATGTGTAATTTATGCACATGCGTATAGATTTTAGTTTGTGTTTTTATAATTTTTTTGGGGTGTTTGATGTGATAATTTTTGTTATCATTAAGCACTTATATATTTATTTACATAATATTGTCACTATATTGATTTATATTATTGGATTCCACATTCACTTTAATTTTGAATGTAGCGCAGCATTTATATGGTTTATAAGACCTGTAAGTGTTACTGAGCTGCAGCAGAGAAAAACCAGTTCTCCCGTCTTACCATTGCTGTATACAAGTCAACACCAAATGGACAGAAATACAAACCTTAGCACAGGGAACACGGCTCCCATATATATATTTTTTTTGTGTGTTCAGTTGTTTGCCCGGAATCCCCTTTTAAGCTAGGTTCACATCTATGTGGGTTTTGGTTGATGCGTTTCTGGCGCATTTTGAATTTTTGATGCGTTTTGCGTTTTGCTTTTTTTTTTATCTAATTGGAAAGTATGACAATTCTGTTCATGTTGTGTAACTCCGATGTGACTTTACACTCTCAAGTTGCATCAAAGTCGCACAACATGAACAGAACTGTCATACTCGGGTGTATTTAGCTCTTGTGCTGCCCTAGGCAACAATAAAATTCAGCACCCCCCTCCATCACCAGCACCCACCCCTCCAGCCCCCTCCATCGCCACTATAATTGGGCACCCCCCTCCATCACCAGCACCCACCCCTCCAGCCCCCTCCACCGCCACTATAATTGGGCACCCCCCTCCATCACCAGCACCCACCCCTCCAGCCCCCTCCACCGCCACTATAATTGGGCACCCCCCTCCATCACCAGCACCCACCCCTCCAGCCCCCTCCACCGCCACTATAATTGGGCACCCCCCTCCATCACCAGCACCCACCCCTCCGGCCCCCTCCACCGCCACTATAATTGGGCACCCCCATCCATCCCCAGCACCCACCACTCCGGCCCTCTCCACTGCCACTATAATTGGGCACCCCCATCCATCCCCAGCACCCACCCCTCTGGCCCCCTCCCCCGCCACTATAATTGGGCACCCCCATTCATCCCCAGCACCCACCCCTCCGGACCCCTCCACCGCCACTATAATTGGGCGCCCTCCACCATCACCAGCACCCACTCCTCCGGCCCCCTCCACCGCCACTATAATTGGGCACCCCCCTCCATCACCAGCACCCACCCCTCCGGCCCCCTCCACTGCCACTATAATTGGGCGCCCTCCACCATCACCCACCCCTCCGGCCCCCTCCACCGCCACTATAATTGGGCACCCCCCTCCATCACCTTGGCTTCTGCTACCAAAAAAATTGTGTGCCCCCACCACCACCAGCAACCAGCCACCTTGGCCTCCGCCACCACTAAAATTGGGCACCCCCACCACCACCAGCAACCAACCCCAACCTCTGCCATTGCCACTAAAATTGGGCGCCCCCACCACCACCACCAGCAATCACCCCCCGGCCCTTGCCACTGCCACTAAATTTGGGCTCCCCCCCACTACCACCAGCAATCACCCCCCGTCCGCTGCCACTAAATTTAGGCACCCCCCCCACTACCACCAGCAATCACCCCCCAGCTCCTGCCACTGCCACTAAAATTGGGCGCCCCCCTCCACCACCAGCAACCACCCCCCAGCTCCTGCTGCTGCCACTAAAATTGGGCGCCCCCCTCCACCACCAGCAACCACCCCCAGCCTCTGCCACTGCTTCCACTAATATTTGGCCTCCCACCACCAGTACCCCCCACCCAAACACCCCCCTAACCTTCACCTCTCAGGAGCCAAGCCCAGTGTCTTCCTTCGTTGTGCGGGAATCTTACACCCTCCAGCAGCGCACAGCCTCCTCGGATTCCATGGCGGAGCCTCACTGGGTCCCCAGGTCCTCTGAAAATTGCCACTCTAGGAAAACGCCTTGTTTGCCTCGCGGTAAATACGCCGCTGGTCATAACTTCCTATTAGCAAAAAACAACGCAACTTAGGACACATAAAGTTTCCCGCACTACTTTGATGTGACTTTGATGCTGCTTGAGTGCCCGAGAGTGTAAAGTTGCATCAAAGTCGCACTACATGAAAAAAGACCAAAACCTGGAAATAGCAAAACGCATCAAAAACGCAAGATTTATGTTTTCGGTGCGGGTCCATTGAAGTCTATTACACACAAAACGCAGGAAAAAAAAAATCCCTGACCCTTTCCAAAAAAACGCACCAGCTCAGGACGCACGGATGTGAATCAGAAATCATGTTACATGGACTGTAGTGCGTTTCTGCGAACTGGGACACGCACTGAAATGTGCACACGTGTGAAGGTTAAGGTCAGGCAAGGTTTCCATAGCCCGGCTGGAGGGTCTCAATCAGCGGATTCCTCCACATCGGGAGGCTGATAACGGAGGGTCCGGTGTGATCTGAGGCCTCTCCTGCCAAGGCGCTGTGTGTGGGGCTGTGACGGCGGGATGCCCAGGAAGTTTCTGTTTACACTGCGGAGGAAATGATAAGCCCCAAATCCTTCCTGCAGCGGACAGAGTGTGCCAGACCCACAGGGGGGCCCCGGGGCCACAGGCCAACCGCATCTGCAATGCAAAGACTCTGCACTGTGAAAGAGGGATTTATAGAACAATAGACAGACTGACAGAGAAAAGTCTTCCTTTCCGCTCGCTGGAATAAAAGGCGTAACGACGGGGGTCAGGATTAAATACAAAAACACATTTCTAATCTCTGAATCTTTTATTGATACATAATATTACATTGTATCTAGACGGATCCTTTGTGTCAATTCATTTTATAAACGCTTGGACTCCAAGTGATCAGACTGCAACATTGTAACTCTGTAGCAATTGTAAGGTGAGAGGCTGCCGCAGGGGCTGATCTGTGTCAGACATTTGTGATCACAGCCAAGAACAGAACAAGCACCAGGATTTACATGATGGGTCCTCTCTGAGCCCGCATCTCAGGCCAGGAAGTAGGTGGTGACCCTGGTGATGTCTGAGCAAAGATGGTGCCACTGTTCTGGAGAGAAAAGCAGATAGAGGCATTGTCAGGGGGAGTCCTGGGATCTCAATGAGAGGTAATACATCTAAATGACTTCTAAAGCATGTACACGGTCTCCAACAACTCTGCAGTCTCTGATCATTACCTGTAGTATGTCCGCAGTCTCTGATCATTACCTGTACTGTGTCCGCAGTCTCTGATCATTACCTGTACTATGTCCGCAGTCTCTGACCATCTCCTGTGCTATGTCCGCAGTCTCTGACCATCTCCTGTAGTATGTCTGCAGTCTCTGATCATTACCTGTAGTATGTCTGCAGTCTCTGATCATTACCTGTACTATGTCCGCAGTCTCTGACCATCTCCTGTGCTATGTCTGCAGTCTCTGACCATCTCCTGTGCTATGTCCGCAGTCTCTGACCATCTCCTGTAGCATGTCTGCAGTCTCTGACCATCTCCTGTACTGTGTCCGCAGTCTCTGATCATCTCCTGTAGCATGTCTGCAGTCTCTGACCATCTCCTGTAGCATGTCTGCAGTCTCTGGTCATCTCCTGTACTGTGTCCGCAGTCTCTGATCATCTCCTGTAGCATGTGTGCAGTCTCTGATCATCTCCTGTAGTATGTCTGCAGTCTCTGACCATCTCCTGTAGTAAGTCTGCAGTCTCTGATCATCTCCTGTAGTATATCTGCAGTCTCTGACCATCTCCTGTAGCACGTCTGCAGTCTCTGACCATCTCCTGTAGCACGTCTGCAGTCTCTGACCATCTCCTGTAGTAAGTCCGCAGTCTCTGATCATCTCCTGTAGTCTATCTGTAGTATCTGACCATCTCCTGTAGTATGTCTGCAGTCTCTGACCATCTCCTCTATCACATCTGCAGTCTCTGACCATCTCCTGTAGTATGTCTTCAGTCTCTGACCATCTCCTGTAGTATGTCTGCAGTCTCTGACCATCTCCTGTAGTATATCTGCAGTCTCTGACCATCTCCTGTAGTAGGTCTGCAGTCTCTGACTATCTCCTGTAGTATGTCTGCAGTCTCTGACACCTTTCTGTTTCATTCCAATCACTATGTGGCCCTTTGGTGATGTTGGGGGCCACACTTGAGGCCCCCCCTATTTCAGGAACGTTCACCACTTTGGGGGCTAATGTACTGCTTACAAAGTAAAGTAGACGGGCCTTGTCCTGGGCACAGACGTCTCCTGCTCCAGGATGGCTCAGCCCGGTGTCACTCGCTGGCTTTGTCTTTCCTCCCTCTAAGTGCAGAAAGCCACCTTCAGCCGGAGTTCCCCTGTAAGTCCTTTCCCAGCCTCTCCCCGGGTTTGGACGGAGTGTGTGCAATGAACACCCAGCTATTTGTCTATCCTGTGTGCACAGAGATGGAAATGGATTAAAAGATAATGATGGCCGTGTGCCCGGACCAAAAACAATTATATCCATTAACTCATCTCAGCCCATGACTAAGCCAGCAGACGTCTCTGCCCGGGGCTGGAAGGTGCGGCATAATGATTAGATTTTACCTCCCCTTCTTTCCCCTCATCAACATGGTATTGCCATTCTCAAATCAAATATATCCATTTCCAGGACGTACCTTGTTATACCTAATGACATCATCACTGGGTCTCTGTGCTTTTCTATGTAATGCAGGCAGATCATGGCTGGTGGTAGGGGCTGAAGGGATGCTGTACATAGGTTCCTGAAAACATCACAGCACTCCTGTTTAGAAAAAAAAAATGCTTTCTACAGCTTTCAGAATTGCACTGAGAAAGCAGAAAGCAGTAACTGAATATCTAATACGTCAAAATGGCTGCCCATGTGTACCCAGGGTGACGCCGCTCCTCCATAGATACAGTACGTTGAGTGAGCGTTGTCACCCTAGGACAGGAAGGGTGGCAGGATCACCAGGTGAACATAAAAGAAAATAAGCCTGGGGAAAATAAATAAATAAATTAAATACATTTAAACAAAAATTAAAAATAAAATATATATATATATGTGTGTGTGTGTATAAAGTTTTAAAATCATTTTTAAATCTTTTTGGTAAATATATATATATATATATATATTTTTATTTTTTTTTTCATTCCCAGGATTAATTTTTAAAATGTTATAAATAAATGAATATATATATAAAGTTTTAAAATCATTTTTAAATCTTTTTTGTAAATATATATATATTTACATACAAAGAATACAATGGGAATCGCACTGCAAATGGCAAGAAATCGTTGAAAATCTTCACAAGAAGCAATAAAGTCCTAGAAATTGCAAACAAATTGAGCAATTTTACATCGCAGTGGTGTGACCAATCATACCGCTCCAATTTCGATTTGCGCATTGAAATCGCATCTAATGAATGTGAATGTCGGGGTGTTAACGTGTGCTTTTTAAAGTAGTTCTTGCGTGACTTTTTCTGCAGTTTTGTTGCGATTTCACATCGAATAGAATAAAATGGAAATCGCAAGAACTTGTTCGTTCATAAACTTGAACTAATATTTATTAGACAGTATCTTTATCATCGTCATTTTTACTGTGCTTTGCTTAGAAAAAAAAACTTTTTTTTTTTCATTATTTTTTTTAATCTTTTTTTTCATCAAAGCACATATAATACCTGCCATTATATCATAATATAATATAAATACAGTATATGATATAAATATATAATATAATATAAATACAGTATATGATATAAATATATAATATAAATACAGTATATGATATAAATATATAATATAATATAAATACAGTATATGATATAAATATATAATATAATATAAATACAGTATATGATATAAATATATAATATAAATACAGTATATGATATAAATATATAATATAATATAAATACAGTATATGATATATAATATAATATAAATACAGTATATGATATAAATATATAATATAATATAAATACAGTATATGATATAAATATATAATATAATATAAATACAGTATATGATATAAATATATAATATAATATAAATACAGTATATGATATATAATATAATATAAATACAGTATATGATATAAATATATAATATAAATACAGTATATGATATAAATATATAATATAATATAATATAAATACAGTATATGATATAAATATATAATATAAATACAGTATATGATATAAATATATAATATAAATACAGTATATGATATATAATATAATATAAATACAGTATATGATATAAATATATAATATAAATACAGTATATGATATAAATATATAATATAAATACAGTATATGATATAAATATATAATATAAATACAGTATATGATATAAATATATAATATAATATAAATACAGTATATGATATAAATATATAATATAAATACAGTATATGATATAAATATATAATATAATATAAATACAGTATATGATATAAATATAAAATATGTGATATAAATTGTCAGTTCAGTTTTTTCGTGGCAGACATTAGATTGTAAGCTCATGTGGTTTCCTGTGCTCCATGAAATGACAGCATGTTAGTGCAGAATGAATATGAAGGAGAAGTAGAGGTAGGACCAGGGGCGGACTGACCATTTAGGCACTCAGGCAATGCCTGAGGGCCCGGGGTCAGTAGGGGGCCCCATGAGATGTCCCTGGTACCTTTCATAGGCTTTTTTGGGTGTGGTTTGAGTGTGGGCCAGGACACGGGGGCCCCATGATTTCCTATTGCCCAGGGGCCCCATGAGTTGTCAGTCTGCCCCTGGGTAGGAATGATATATTGCAGGTCCCCCATGTACCAGCCAAGAGGGTGAGATGGGAGGATTTGGGAAGGTGTGGAGTTTCTCCATCAGGTCTGATGGTATTTATAGTCTTTCCTCCATGGATCAGGGCCTGTCATGTGCGGAGGGTCTGTATGAAGTGTGGATGTTGTCAGGCCGCCGCCGTGTCCCCTTCATCCCATGGAAGACAAGCTGAGCTCCGTAATGTGACTCTGACCTCTCACGTATGGTGGACACAGATGGATTTACACCCAGGGTGTCGGGATAAAGGGCGATAATTCCTGAGCCTGGGTGACGGCCCTCTACTTGTACTGGAACGCCCTGCAGGGTCTCAGAGACAAACTACATGGCCTGAAAAAATCATCCTGGGAATAAAAATAAATAAATAAATAAATAAAAATGATAGTTTATCTGCGAATTGAAGCCACATGGGATTGTTCATTGTGCAGCAGAAAGCAGGGCAGAGATTGTTGAGAATCATCCTGAGTCTGCCACCAGGCTGGGTGTGGAGGCATCTGCAAGGCTTGCCAAAGTCGCAGCTGCAGCCGGAGCATTCCTCATCTGCATTAGTTCAGACTATGTCTTTGGTGGATCAATAGATGTGTCATTGGTTTGAATCCCAACCACGGCACCACCTGCCTGGAGTTTGCATGTTCTCCCTGTGCCTGCGTGGGTTTCCTACGGGTACTCTATTTTCCTCCCACACTACAAAGACATGCTGGGAGGTGAATTGGTTCCTGTCTAAATTGTCCCTAGTATGTGTATGAATGTGAGTTAGGGACCTGTACGCTCCTCGGGGGCGGGGACTGATGTGAATGTACAATATATATGTAAAGTGCTGCTTAAATTGACAGCGCTATATAAGTACCTGAAATAATAAAAATAAAAAATAAAATATATGCAGTATATATATCTGTCTTTCTCTGTATATATATATATATATATATATATATATATATATATTTATTTATAATATTTTAAAAATTAATCCTAGGAGTTAAAAAAATATATTTTAATTTTTAAAATATATATATGTTAATTTTTAAAATATATATAGGAATATATATATATTTATTTATGTATTTATTTATAACATTTTAAAATTTAATCCTAAAAAAAAAAAAAAAAAAATATATATATATATATATATATATATATAAAAGATTTAAAAATTATTTTAAAACTTTATATATATATATATATATATATATATATATATATATACACATATTAATTTTTAAAATGTATATATACATATATATATATATTTATTTATTTATAACATTTTAAAAATTAATACTGGGAAGGAATGAAAAAAACATATATATATATTTATTTATAAAAGATTTAAAAATGATTTCAAAACTTTATATATATATTAATTTATAACATTTTAAAAATTAATCCTGGGTATTAAAAAAAAATTTCTAAAGTAGTTCTTGCATGACTTTTTCTGCAGTTTATTGCAATTTCACATACAAAATTGACGGCGCTGGTGTAAGTCACCGGTCACACCGCTGCGATGTAAAATCGTGCAATTTGTGTGCAATTTCTGAAGACTTTATTGCTACTTGTGAAAATTTTCAACAATTTCTTGCAATTTGCAGAGCGATTTCCATTCTATTCTATGTATGTGAAATCGCAACAAAACTGCAGAAAAAGTCAAGCAAGAACTACTTTAAAAATCACATTGCAGCAAATCGCACATTAAAACACTGACATTCACATTCATTAGATGTGATTTCAGGTGCAGTTTCAATTCGCAAATCACGCCTGAAATCGCACCGGTATGACCGCTGTAAGTCACTGGTCACACCGCTGCAATGTAAAATCACGCAATTTGTGTGCAATTTCAGCGCAGTTTCTGAAGACTTTATTGCTCCTTGTGAAGATTTTCAACAATTTCTTAGGTTTGCAGTGCGATTCCCATTATATTCTATGTATGTGAAATCGCAATAAATTGAAGAAAAAGTCACGCAAGAACTACTTTAGAAATCGCGCTGCAGCAAATCACACGTCTTAAGACACTGACATTCACATTCATTAGATGCGATTTCAGGTGCGACTTCACGCCGCAAATCGTACCTGAAATCGCAAAGATTTTTTTGCAATTTGCAGTGCGATTTCCATTACATTCTATGTATGTGAAATCGCAATAAACTGCAAAAAAAAGTCATGCAAGAACTACTTGAGAAATTGCGCTGCAGCAAATCGCACATTAAGACGCTGACATTCACATTCATTAGATAGGATTTCAGGTATGTTTCCCAAATCTCGCCTGAAATCGCACTGGTATGACCAGTGTAAGTCACCAGTCAAATCGTTGCGATGTAAAATCGTGCAATTTGTGTGCAATTTCAGCGCAATTTCTGAAAATTTTATTGCTCCTTGTGATGATTTTCAATGATTTCTTGCGATTTGCAGTGCGATTTCCATTATATTCTATGTATGTGAAATCGCAATAAATTGAAGAAAAAGTCACGCAAGAACTACTTTAGAAATCGCGCTGCAGCAAATCGCACATTAAGACGCTGACATTCACATTCATTAGATAGGATTTCAGGTATGTTTCCCAAATCGTGCCTGAAATCGCACTGGTATGACCAGTGTAAGTCACCAGTCAAATCGTTGCGATGTAAAATCGTGCAATTTGTGTGCAATTTCAGCGCAATTTCTGAAAATTTTATTGCTCCTTGTGATGATTTTCAATGATTTCTTGCGATTTGCAGTGCGATTTCCATTATATTCTATGTATGTGAAATCGCAATAAATTGAAGAAAAAGTCACGCAAGAACTACTTTAGAAATCGCGCTGCAGCAAATCACACGTCTTAAGACACTGACATTCACATTCATTAGATGCAATTTCAGGTGCGATTTCACGCCGCAAATCGTGCCTGAAATCGCAAAGATTTTTTTGCAATTTGCAGTGCGATTTCCATTACATTCTATGTATGTGAAATCGCAATAAACTGCAAAAAAAAAAGTCATGCAAGAACTACTTGAGAAATTGCGCTGCAGCAAATCGCACATTAAGACACTGACATTCACATTCATTAGATAGGATTTCAGGTACGATTCCCAAATCGCGCCTGAAATCGCACTGGTATGACCAGTGTAAGTCACCAGTCAAATCGCTGCGATGTAAAATCGTGCAATTTGTGTGCAATTTCAGCGCAATTTCTGAAAACTTTATTGCTCCTTGTGAAGATTTTCAATGATTTCTTGCGATTTGCAGTGCGATTTCCATTATATTCTATATATGTGAAATCGCAACAAAACTGCAAAAAAGTCATGCAAGAAGTACTTTAGAAATCGTGCCGCAGCAAATCAGACATGTAAAGACCCTGACATTCACATTCATTAGATGCGATTTCAGGTGCAATTTCAATTCCCAAATTGCGCCTGAAATCGCACCGGTATGATCAGTGTAAGTCACTGGTCACACCGCTGCGATGTAAAATCGTGCAATTTGTGTGCGATTCCTGAAGACTTTATTGCTCCTTGTGAAGATTTTGAACAATTTCTTGCGATTTGCAGTGCGATTCCCATTATATTCTATGCTTGTGAAATCGCAACAGAACTGCAGAAAAAGTCATGCAAGAACTGCTTGAGAAATCACGCTGCAGCAAATCATACATGTTAAGACCCTGACATTCACATTCATTAGATGCATTTTCAGGTGCGATTTCAATTCGCAAATCGCAACAATTTTTTGCAATTTGCAGTGCGATTTCCATTACATTCTCTGTATGTGAAATCGCAATAAACTGCAAAAAAAGTCACGCAAGAACTACTTGAGAAATCACACTGCAGAAAAATCGCACGTTAAGACGCTGACATTCACATTCATTAGATGCGATTTCAAGTGCGATTTCAATGCCCAAATCATGGCAGTATGAGCGGACACTTATGACGGCCATAGATGGGGAGAAAACCGGACGTTTTTTTAAGAAAAAAACAAACAATTGGATTGTTCAATAGGCCGACGTTACAACCAACAGTAAAAAAAATCGGCCGATTATCATCCCATCTACAGCCGGCATTTAATTAGTTCTGTCCCTGCAGAGAGCTCCGCTATTATATTTGACATGAAAAAGTCTTGCGGTTGCAGCAATGTATCCATTTGTATCTATTTCGGATACAAATGTTTTTATTCGGATACAAATGGATACATTGCTGCAACCGCAAGACTTTTTCATGTCAAATATAATAGCAGACTGGAATTCTTCTTTCTCTTCTTCTTCTTCTCTTCCTCTTCTTTCTCTTCTTCTTCTTCCTCTTCTTTCCCTTATTCTTTCTCCTCTTCTTCTTCTTCTTCTTTCTCTTCTTCTTCTTCTTCCTCTTTCTCTTCTTCTTCTTTCTCTTCATCTTCTTCATCTTCTTTCTCTTCTTATTCTTTCTCTGCCTCTTTCTCTTCTTCTTCTTTCTCTTCCTCTTCTTTCTCTTCTTCCTCTTCTTCTACTTCATCTTCTTCTTTCTCTTCTTCCTCCTCTTCTTTGTCTTCCTCTTCTCTTCTTTCTCTTCTTCTTCTTCTTCTGCTTCTTCTTCTTTTCTTCTTCTTTCTCCTCTTCTTCTTCTTCTTCTTCTTCTTCCTCTTCTTTCTTTTCTTCTTTCTCTTCTTCTACTTCTTTCTTTCCTCTTCTTTCTCTTCCTCTTCCTCTTCTTCTTTCTCTTCTTCTTCTTCTTCTTCTTCATCTTCTTCTTTCTCTTCTTCTTCTTCTTTCTCTTCCTCTTCTTCTTCATCTTCTTCATCTTCTTCTTTCTCTTCTTCTTCTTTCTCTTCTCCCTCTTCTTCTTCTTTCTCTTCTTCTTCTTCTTCCTCTTCTTTCTCTTCCTCTTCTTTCTCTTCTTCTTCTTTCTCTTCTTCTTCTTCTTCTTCTTCATCTTCTTTTCTTCTTCTTTCTCTTCTTCTTCTTTCTCCTCTTCTTCTTTCTTTTCTTCTTCTTTCTCTTCTTCTACTTCTTTCTTTCCTCTTCCTCTTCTTTCTCTTCCTCTTCTTCTTCTTTCTCTTCTTCTTTGTTCTCTTCCTCTTCTTCTTCATCTTCTTCTTTCTCTTCTTCTTCTTTCTCTTCCTCTTCTTCTTCTTCTTTCTCTTCTTCTTCATCTTCTTCTTTCTCTTCTTCTTCTTTCTCTTCTTCTTCTTCTTCCTCTTCTTTCTTTTCTTCTTCTTTCTCTTCTTCTACTTCTTTCTTTCCTCTTCCTCTTCTTTCTCTTCCTCTTCTTCTTTATCTTCTTTCTCTTCTTCTTCGTTCTCTTCCTCTTCTTTCTCTTCTTCTTCATCTTCTTCTTTCTCTTCTTCTTCTTTCTCTTCCTCTTCTTCTTCATCTTCTTCATCTTCTTCTTTCTCTTCTTCTTCTTTCTCTTCTCCCTCTTCTTCTTCTTTCTCTTCTTCTTCTTCTTCTTCTTCTTCTTCCTCTTCCTCTTCTTTCTCTTCCTCTTCTTTCTCTTCCTCTTCTTTCTCTTCTTCTTCTTCTTCTTCTTCTTCTTCATCTTCTTCTTTCTCTTCTTCCTCCTCTTCTTTGTCTTCTTCTTCTCTTCTTTCTCTTCTTCTTTTTCTTCTTCTTCTTCTTCTTCTTCTTCTTCTTCTTCTTCTTCTTCTTTCTCTTCTTCTTCTTTCTCCTCTTCTTCTTTCTTTTCTTCTTCTTTCTCTTCTTCTACTTCTTTCTTTCCTCTTCCTCTTCTTTCTCTTCCTCTTCTTCTTCTTTCTCTTCTTCTTTGTTCTCTTCCTCTTCTTCTTCTTCTTCTTTCTCTTCTTCTTCTTTCTCTTCCTCTTCATCTTCTTCTTTCTCTTCTTCTTCTTTCTCTTATTCCTCTTCTTCTTCCTCTTCTTTCTCTTCCTCTACTTTCTCTTCTTCTTCTTCTTCCTCTTCTTCTTCTTCCTCTTCCTCTTCTTGCTCTTCCTCTTCTTCTTCTTCTTTCTCTTCTTCTTCTTTCTCTTCTCCTTCTTTCTCTTCTTATTCCTCTTCTTCTTCTTCATCTTCTTCTTTCTCTTCTTCTTTCTCTTCTTCTTTCTCTTCTTCTTTCTCTGCTGCTTCATCTTCTTCTTCTTCTACTTCTTCCTCTTCTTCTTTTTCTCTGCTTCCTCTTCTTCTTCTTCATCTTCTTTCTCTTCTTCTTTCTCTTCTTCTTCTTTCTCCTCTTCTTCTTCTTCTTCCTCTTCTTTCTTTTCTGCTTCTTCTTCTTCTTTCTCTTCTTCTACTTCTTTTTTTCTTTCCTCTTCTTCTTCCTCTTCTTTCTCTTCTTCTTCTTTCTATTCATCTTCTTCTTCTTTCTCTTCCTCTTCGTCTTCTTTCTATTCCTCTTCTTCTTCTTTCTCTTCCTCTTCTTCTTCTTTCTCTTCTTCTTCTTCTTTTTCTTCTTCCTCTTCTTCTTCTTGCAGGTCACAGCTCATGCGCAGATTTTTTATCTGTAAAAATATCGGCTGATTTGCCCATCATTGCCGTGAAAATCGGCTGATTTTTTTCCAACTTTACCGATCAAAAAAATCTGACAAAATCCAAAAAATGGCCGACGTATTAACCCACTAATGGTGCAAAAATCGGCCGATGTTCGACCCATCTATGGCCTGCATTACACTATACAGATCCTACGAGTTCCTGTGTAGAGTCTCTGCCATCAGCCAGCTGTGAGCACTCCTGTGTTCACGTGAGCTCCGTCCCAACAGGATCCTCGCAGTGTACACACCGACCGGATCCTCTGCCTGGCTCTGCCAGCTGGCCTGACAGCCAAGAAATGTCCCATTAAAAATCCACTTCAAACAAAGAACCTTCTCTACAGACTCCATGTATATCAGGGGGAGCGGTCCGGGGTCAGAGTTCAGTCCTTCTCATAACAAAGCGAACTGCGTGTATGCGATTCAACAGAGGAAACGCTCAGCGATGCTCAATAATGCTGGGTACATCAGGGGGACCATTCCTGCATTTATATTAAGTGCAGCATATTCCCTGCCATAGACACTGGATGCGACTTGGCATGCAATTTGCATGCCATGTGACTTGCAAATCGCATGCCAAGTCGCCCCCTATTGTCCACAATGACAGCGGTCATATCGGCTTGGTCGGAGCCGCACCGATTTCTAAAGTAGTTCTTGCGCTACTTTTGGTGCGATTTGCATAGACATCTGTGTCAGACGTCTTGCAAATTGCACCGCCAATCGCACTGACTTGCAGTCACACGATTTCAATGTCAGGATCGATGGGGTGTAATGCAGGCCATAGACGGGTTGAAAACCGGCCATTTTTTTATAAAAAAGAAAACGAAAAATCGGTCTTTCGATCGGCCGACGTTACCACCAAAGGTAAAAAAATCGGCCAATTTTCGTCCTGTCTACGGCTGGCATTTAACCCCATAATTACTTCTGTCCCTGCAGAGAGCTCCGCTATTATATTTTACATGAAAGTCTTGCGGTTGCAACAATGTATCCATTTGTATCCAAATGGTTTTATTTGGGTACAAATAGATACATTGTTGCAACCACAAGACTTTTTCATATAAAAGATAATAGCGGACTGGAATAGATCTTCTCCTTCTTCTTCTCCTTCTTCTTCTTCTTCTTCTTTTTCTTCTTCTTCTTCCTCCTCCTCTTCTTCCTCCTCCTTCTTCCTCCTCCTCCTCCCTCTTCTTCTTCTTCCTCCTCCTTCTCCTCCTCCTTTTTCCTCCTCCTCCCTCTTCTTCTTCCTCCTCCTCCCTCTTCTTCTTCCTCCTCTTCTTCTTCCTCCTCTTCTTCCTCCTCCTCTTCCTCCTCTTCTTCCTCCTCTTCTTCCTCCTCCTTCTCCTCCTCCTTCTTCCTCCTCTTCTTCCTCCTCTTCTTCCTCCTCCTCTTCTTCCTCCTCTTCTTCCTCCTCCTCTTCTTCCTCCTCTTCTTCCTCCTCCTTCTCCTCCTCCTTCTTCCTCTTCTTCTTCTTCCTCCTCCTCTTCCTCCACTTCTTCCTCCTCCTCTTCCTCCTCTTCTTCCTCCTCCTCTTCCTCCTCTTCTTCCTTCTCTTCTTTCTCCTCCTCTTCCTCCTCCTCCTCTTCCTCCTCCTCTTCTTCCTCCTCCTTCTCCTCCTTCTTCTGCTTCCTCTTCTTCTTCTTCCTCTTCCTTTTCTTCCTGCTTTTCTTCCTCCTCTTCCTCCTCCTTCTTCCTCTTCTTCCTCCTTTTCTGCTTCCTCTTCTTCCAAATTTTTTATCGGTAGAACGATCGGCCTGTCCCTTCTGTCCCTGCAGAGAGCTCCGCTATTATATTTGACATGAAAAAGTATTGCGGTTGCAACAATGTATCCATTTGTATCCATTTCAGATACAGATATTTTTATTCGGATACAAATGGATACATTGTTGCAACCGCAAGACTTTTCATATAAAATATAATAGCGGACTGGAATAATTCTTCCTCCTCCTTCTTCTTCCAAATTTTTTATCGGTAAAACGATCGGCCGATTTGCCCATCATTGCCGGGAAAATCGTCAAAATCGGCCACAAATTTTCCAACTTGACTGATAAAAAAAATGTGCCAAAACCCCAAAAAATGGCCGACCAATTAACCGACTAACGGTGCGAAAATTGGACGATTCTTTTTCTGACCGAAAAATCGGCTGATTTTCGACCCGTCTATGGCCGACATAAGGGCTGCTTCACACTATTCCCTGCTATGAATCGCACAGGAGCGTGCCGTGCGTTCCTGTGCGATTCAGATGCAGGTCTATGTGGTGCAATTTCATGCCCATTCACTTGAACGGGGTGAAATCGCACCACACTGCGCTAAAAGTAGTGACCGCATGGCAACCGCATCACGTAATGCTTTGTACTACGCGGGTCGATGCGAGAAAACACAATGCGTTTGCAACCTGCGTTCAGGGTGTCGTTAACTGAAACCGACACCCCGCAGCAGATCGCAAGGATCGGAATGCAGTGTGGGAAGCCGCTCTCCTGCACCGCATTCCAGTGTGAACGGGCACTAAGGGCTCGGTTATACGAGATGCAGTCAGGTGCGTTTTTAAATGCAGAAAAAATGCAGTGCGAATGCACTTGCAAGAAAAATGAGCCAACTTTACGCCATTGCAACGCTTTCAAGTACAATATGCTGCATTTTTCTGCACTGGAACGTGCCGCATACGCAAGTAAATGTACACAAACACAGTGCAAACATGCAGCGGACACATGGAACTGCATGGAAGAGCAACAAAAATTCATGAAAATAAATGTTCCAAAAAAAGGACTGAAAATGCACTGCAAAACGCTGCAAATGGACTGAAAACGTGCAAACGCGTAGGCAGAAATGTGCGGTGAACGCAGAAACAGCCCTAAAAAAGTACGGCATGCTGATTTTTTTTTTTTGCGTCAGACAAATGCACATAAACGCTTGCAAATGCACCGCAAAAGTGTGTATCTGCAACCTAGCAAAAAGACAAAAAAAAAAAAATTGAAATAAATAAAAAAAATGCATAAAAATGCAACATAGTAAAATAAATAAATAAATGCAAAAATTATTCCAAAAAATGCGCTGCAAATGCACTGAAAACGTGCAAAAGCGCATGCCGAAATGCATGGTGAATGCAAAAATTGTGCTAAAAAAAGTGCAGCATGCTGAATTTTTTTGCACTGGAATGCACATAAACGCTCGCAAATGCACCGCAAAAGTGTGTATCTGCAACTTAGCAAAAAGAAAAAAACAAACAAATTAAAATTAATGAAAAAATGCATGAAAATGCAACATAGTAAAAAAAAAAAAAACAAATGAGAAAATTATTCCAAAAAATGCACTGCAACTGCACTGAAATCACACGCAAAAGCGCATGCCGAAATGCACGGTGAATGCAGAAATTGTGCTAATAAAAGTACAGCGTGTGTATCTGCAACTTAGCAAATAAAAAAAAACTAAATTGAAATAAATTAAAACATGCGTGAAAATGCAACATAGTAATAAATTAATAAATGAGAAAATTATTCCAAAATATGCGCTGCAACTGCACTGAAAACGTGCAAAAAGCGCATGCCGAAATGCGTGGTGAACGCAGGAATTGTGCAAAAAAAAAAAAAGGTGCAGGATGCTGAATTTTTTTGCACTGGCATGCACCACAAATGCACATAAACGCTCGCAAATGCACCGCAAAAGTGTGTATCTGCAACTTAGCAAAAGAAAAAACCCCCACTAAATTGAAATAAATGAAAAATTGTGTGAAAATGCAACATAGTAAAAAATAAATAAATAAATGAGAAAATTATTCAAAAAAATGCACTGAAAACAGAGATGCACGGTGAACGCAGAAATTGTGCCAAAAAAAGTACAGCGTGTGTATCTGCAACTTAGCAAAAAAAAAAAAAAAATTGAAATAAATGAAAAAAATGCATGAAAATGCAACATAGTAATAAATAAATGAGAAAATTATTCCAAAAGATGCGCTGCAAATGCCCTGAAAACTTGCAAAAGCGTATGCTGAAATGCGTGGTGAACACAGAAATTGTCCTAACAAAAGTGCAGCACAAAAATGTGTATCTGCAACTTAGCAAAAAAAAAAAAAAAAAAACTAAATTGAAATAAATGAAAAAATGTGTGAAAATGCAACATAGTGAAAAAAAAGAGAGAAAATTATTCCAAAAGATGTGCTGCAAATGCGCTGAAAACGTAGAAAAGCGACTGCAGAAATGCACGGTGAACACAGAAATTGTCCTTAAAAAGTGCAGCATGCTGAATTTTTTTTGCATCGCACTGCACCACAAATGCACGGAAACGCTCGCAAAAATGTGTATCTGCAACTTAGCAAAAGAAAAAAACCACTACATTGAAATAAATGAAAAAATGCGTGAAAATGCAACATAGTAATAAATAAATGAATGAGAAAATTATTTAAAAAAAAGCGCATGCAGAGATGCACGGTGAATGCAGAAATTGTGCCAAAAAAGTACAGCGTGTGTATCTGCAACTTAGCAAAAAAAAATAAAAATAAAAATAAATTGAAATAAATGAAAACAATGCGTGAAAATGCAACATAGTAATAAATAAACGAGCAGTGGGCTGGCTCTTGGGAGGAGTTATGCAAATATCAAAATGGCTTGATGGGAGGAGGAGTGGGCGTTCCCAGGTGGAATGTATTTGCATGGTTACACCCAGCGATGCTGAACCTCCATGCTTGAAAATACAGGGATTCAATTAAAGGGGCGGGGCCTGGGACAGTCAGGCTGGGGAGGAAAGCACTAGATGATGCCGGGCGTCATCCGCCATTTTTTTTATATTTAAATAACTCCTTCCAAGAGCCAGCC
>NW_028318068.1:1902500-1917500 GCF_062004578.1 Staurois parvus
AGGTCAGTAATAATTGTCCCGCTTAGTTCAGTCGTGACTTTAAACCAAATCAATCACACTGTGCAACATTGTATCCAGTGACATTTTTATTCCAAAAAAGTTCCAGAAACACAAATACATTATTTACACAAAAATGTTAAAAAAAAGGAATATATGGTACGCAAATTAGCTTATTGTAGACTGCATTGAGCAATGTGCAGCATGCAGTAGCCGACATCAGCCAATCAGAATTCAGTGTACACTAGATTTTGTTCCCTTCACTTATAACACATGTACATTAGGGATCTTTGCCAGATTTTATTAATGGAGTATATTAGCAAATTGGCATCCTAGTCCAAGGCCTGTTGCATGGAATGAGGACATTGGAAAGTAATAGCTACTGTACATCTTCAGCCTCTTCTGAGATTATTAATATAAGAAAGTCCAAAAACGAGGTAAACAATTGGCAACTATATACAATAGCAAAAAAAGGCCAATGTGATGTTCTGAGAGTTCACGTTCCAAGTGTATCTTGCCTCATTCTAGAGTATCTCATATCCTTGATAGTCTCTTTTGCGATAGATCATACACAAGCTGATCAAACAAATGAGCTGGAAAGCAAAGTAAATGGGTAATTTGTTAATGTTCTGGAAACACTTGGCATGGCATCACTTCAATATAGACAAGCCTAGAAAATCAGACAAAACTCATATTGACACCCCCTCCCTATTTTTGGCAGGCTCCGTTTTGAATTGTCTTCATCTAATTTAAAAATGGACAGTTCAATTCAATTTATTTATTTAAACCACTTGCCGTCCGCCTGCTGTTTATAAAACGGCAGGATGGTGGCACTCCAGGGGCGGGTTGCCGTTCATAAACGGCACCCGCCATTTCTAGCTGGGAGCGCGCAGCACCACGATCCGGTGCCCGCTGTGTCCTCCAGACACAGTGGAACACCGATCGTCGGGCAGGACCTCTGTACGAGGTCCCGATCATGTGATCACTGATAGGCCAATCAGTGATCACATGCAAAGTAGTAAGCAAGATGTCACTTGTGACATCATTGCTTACTACATGTGAAATCTGTGAATGATCACAGAGGTCACATGGTACAAGGCTATTCACAACAGCCTTGTACCATGTGACAAGCTGTGACCAATCACAGCTCACTCAGTATTTCTCAATGGCTGCAAGAATGCAGACAGAGAGAAAGAGAAATGATTGCTTTTACATCCTATATGGGTGTAAAAGCAATCACTGTAAAAAAAAAAAAAAAAAAAATCATCACCCCCCACAAATAGTACAGTGTCACCATGGTGACACTGTACTGCTAGGGTGACAGTATGTAAAAAAAACAAGCAAACAATATAAAAAAATAAAAAGGTAGAAATTTTTTTTAAAAATTAAAAAATTTTGGTTATAAACTAATTTGGGTTATTTTTTTTTTTTTTACTAAAAAGATAACTGAATACATTTTGGCCAAGATTTATGATGAAATATTATTTATTTGCAAAATTTTATAAGAAAACCCCTTTTTTTGAAAATTTTTGGACTTTTTCATTTATATAGCAAAAAAAAATAAAAATCCCAGTGGTGAATAAATACCACCAAAATAAAAAGTTTTATTGGTCTCAAAAAAAATGCTAAGAAATTCATATGGGTACAGTGTTGCATGACCGCGCAATTGTCATTCAAAGTGTGATAGCGCTGAAAACTGAAAATTGCCCTGGACAGGAAGGGGGTAAAAGTGTCCGGACAGGAAGTGGTTAAAGAGTCAAACTCCTGGAAAATTTCTTAAGGGACGCCATTAGTAAGATCTCTACACTAGTTCCTAGGTCTACACACCTTCTTGGACCATTAGAAGGGTCTGCTCTGTTTTTTTATAACAGAAGAAGCTGGAGCATACATACATACATACAGGTGGGAACTTCCAAGAAGCACAGTAAGAGTTGGGGATTATGGTGGAGATCTCACCATTATGCCAGTCCAAGAGTGCTCAATTATTAAGTCAGCCAGTTGGAATCTTCACTTCCAGCTATTGTATTCACACAGTGGCAGCACCCAAGGCTGCCTTAACCACCTCCCGTCCAGCCGTTGTATATAAATGGCCAGATGGTGGCAGTGCAGGGGTGGGTGGCCATTTATAAACGACCTCCCCCTCCTCTGCTTGGGACAGGGAGGCCCAAGGGAGCGCGCAGCACCGTGATCCGGTGCCCACTGTGTCCTCCGGACATAGTGGAACACTGATCGTCAGATGGGACCTCTGTGCGAGGTCCCGATCATGTGATCACTGATTGGCCAACCAGTGATCACATGCAGAGTAGTAAGCAAGATGTCACTTGTGACATCATTGCTTACTACGTGTGAAATCTGTGAATGATCACAGAGGTCATATGGTACAAGGCTAGTCAACAGCCTTGTACCATGTGACAAGCTGTGACCAATCACAGCTCACACAGTAGTTCTCAATGGCTGCAAGAATGCAGCCAGAGGGAAGGAGAAATTATTGATTTTACAGCCTTTATGGGTGTAAAAGCAATCAGTTTAATAAAAAAAAGTTCATCACCCCCCCATAAGTAGTACAGTGTCACCATGGTGACACTGTACTGCTAGGGTGACAGTATGTAAACAACAAAAAAAAAAAAAAAAAAAAAAAACAAATAATATAAAAAAATAAAGGTAAAAATTTTTTTTTAAAAATTAAACATTTTTGGTTATAAACTAAAACTAATTTGGGTTATTTTTTTTTTACTAAAAAGATAACTCAATAAATTGTGGCCAAGATTTATGATGAAATATTTTATAAGAAAAACCCTTTTTTTAAAAAAAATTTTTGGACTTTCATTTATAAATGTGAAATCTGTGAATGATCTTACTACTCTGCATATGATCACTGATTGGCCAATCAGTGATCACATGATCGGGACCTCACACAGAGGTCCCATCCAACGATTGGTGTTCCACTGTGTCCAGAGGACACAGCGGGCACCGGATCGTGGTGCTGCGCGCTCCGAGGGAGAGCGCAGAACTAGAAAATGCGGGTGCCGTTTATGAACGGCAACCCACCCCTAGGGTGACACCGTCCTGCCGTTTAAAAACAGTAGGCGGACGGCAAGTGGTTAATACAAATGTTAGGAACTCCACCTACCTCAACAATCACGAAGCCAAGAATGATCAGCATGGAGAAGCCGAGGACTTTGTGTAGAACGTTCTCTAGTTTAGCTTCACAGCCCTGAAAAATAACAAAAGCCATTATTGACCCAACTGAGAATTGTTCAATATATGCTCTGTTTGCTAGGTAAACTTCGGGGCTTACTGCTTTAGGAGATCCTTCATGCAGCGCTCAGTAGTGTTTGTAGAACATTACCGTACTCGACTCGAACTTGGCAGATGTTATCGGCTTGGCTGGAGGCCAATTTGTGTGTATTATTGGCTGTAGCGTCTTTACTGCTTCATAGGCCCTTATAGGTGCAGAAGGCCAGAGACTGCAGCCAAGCATGGTCTTAAATCAATATTAGGTACAGGAAGTAATGGAATCTACATGGACAAGCTAAGTAAGTCATTGAAAAGAAACTCTGTTATATAATGCAGGGCACCAGCTGGTCACGGTCTAGGGCAGAGTTTCTCAACCTTAGGTCAGACACCCTTTAAAAAAAAAAATATGGGTAGTCCTGAGGCACCCTTTAAAAATTGTGAACATTCTTGAGGCACCCCATTCTAAAAAAATAAATAAATAAATAAAAAAATTGGGTGCCGCAAAATGGTCCATAATTTTAAAAGGGCACCCCATGCTAAAATGTGAGAAACTATTCTAGTTTTTATAATGCAGCAACATCCACACTTGTAGGATACCCAGCATTAGAGGTGATTTATTAACTAAAAGGCAGGCCTGTCCACCTGCTGGCTTGTATACAAAGTTTTGGGCAATTTTTAGACATTTTGCTAAGGCACCCTGAAGAGACCTCAAGGCACCCTTGAAGAAACCTCAAGGCACCCTTGAAGAAACCTCAAGGCACCCTTGAAGAAACCTCAAGGCACCCTTGAAGAAACCTCAAGGCACCCTTGAAGAAACCTCAAGGCACCCTGGTTGAGAAAGGCTGGTCTAGGGGAACCTCAAGGCACCCTGGTTGAGAAAGGCTGGTCTAGGGGAACAGTCAGCCGGGTTAGAAAATCTGCCCCTATAGCCTATCCACTACATAATCAGGGCTGGCAGCTTCTTATATCCTCCCCATTGACAAGAAAAACATTTAACCTGCCTGCTAAATGGGAAGGCTGAAGGTGGTCAGATCCCATCCCAAGTGCTGGCTCTGATTGGAACACATGTACTGCTTGGTCAAAATAAAAAAAGGAGAAATTTTAATTATCCTCACCTGGTTGCCGACTGTATCTATATGGAAGGACTCGTGTTGTGGGGTGAAGACCGCAAGTCAGGCATGGAGAGCTCTTGCCAGCCCTGATCACATGCTTGGGTTGCAGTTCCATTATCTTGCATGTGTGTTTGGTGGTCAGATCCCATGCCTTTATGCCCCCCCATACTGCCATAGGCACACCAAGTCCCCACCCTTCTCTATAGGATTTCTATACATGGTCCACTGTTCAAGGATGTTCTTACCTCAGTGTAGAGCTTTTTAAGGTCCGTCAGATCTCCAGTACACTGAGTGGCATTCTTCATACAGCAGCTTTTGGGCACTGTGTGATTGGTTTTATACCAGGTTGTGTTCTCCCAGCTGGTGTAGTTCTTTATTCCGCAGCACTGCAACTGTTCAGACGGAGGAAAAAAAATAGATTTTACAAATGCATTCCAATATCCAAACACAAGTACAAGAAACATTACAGCACTGCAAGACAGCTCTATTTAAATGCTATTATCCCATTCTGTGCAGGAAGAAAGCATTTCGAAGACCTTCACATCACTAATGGTGGCGGTCAGGGACTGCTGTGGGCATTCTGACACTGGGGGGGAACTGACTTGGTGTCACTGACATTCCCAGTGACACCAATACAGTGATCAGTGCTAAACAAAAAAAAAAGAAAGCACTGACACTACTAATGGCACTGGGCAGGAAGGGGTTAACATGAGGGGCGCTCAAAGGCTTAACTGTGTGCTGGGTGTGTTTTCCTTAGGGCTGTGTCCATGCGCTTCACTCTGCTGTGCACAGCCATCCAAAGCAGTGTGCACGAGCTGACAGGCAGGGGAGCAGTTTTGTTTACAAACAGTTCTCCTCCCCGTCGAAGATGCTCGGCAATCACCCAGAAATGCAAAATCACGTACATATACACACACGTGATTTTGCGCAGCCGTGCCGCCCTGTAGCAGTATTTCTGCTATAGGGCGGCCGGGAAGCAATTAAAGAACATCTGTCACCAGAAGGAAAAAAAGAATTCCTCAATAATTACTGTGCACTTTTAGCCCCCCCCCCCCATTTAAATCTGAGCAGTAAAATGTAAAATAGATAAAGATATCCTTTTTTCCTGTCATTCCTGCCTGTACCTTCAACCTTACTGAAGTCTAAAGTTATGGAATATCCCAAGGGGGGAGGAGTTACAGCTAGCCATGAGTCAAACCCCCCCATCCCATCCATTGTGTTGCTCTGTCTCTCCTCACTAGTTTACACAAAGTCTAGGGCTGGCGCCCGCTATCCAGGGCACAGAGAGAGTGGAAATCGTCAGCGGTTGTTGTGAATGGTTGCAGCTTGAGATGAGCACATCACAAAAACAGAAGCTGACAACAGCACAAGCCAGATACTACACTTGTCCAAGATAACCTAATGTAGTACCTGGCTTGTGTGGTTGTCAGCTTGTATTTTTGTGAAAATAGTGCCCTCTTTTCTCCAGGTCCAACCATTCATCACGCAAGCTGACAGTTTCCTCTCTCTGTTCCCCTGAATAGCAGGATGCAGCTCCAGACTCTGTGCACTAAACAGGAGGCGGCACAGCAATGTCATCAGTAGGAGGGGGAGCGGTGTATGCTTTGTTTGTACTGCCTTATATGCTCTGAGCTGCCATTCAGAGCTTCGTCTCCATATTGTCAGATAGCTACTGTAGGTAGGTGGGTGGAACTAGCTATCCAACACCACAGTTCAGCAACCCCTCAACTGATTTAGATGAGGACAATTGCGGTGTACAAAAAATCCCCTGGGGAAGTGGGGGGTTCAACAATCTTTCTGGCGATAAAAATGCTCTCTTAAAAGGAAGATCTAACAAAAAATGTAAGTGACATGCAATCTAGAATATAACTTAAGCAGATTACCTCTTCCTGGATGAAGTCCACAGTGGAACTTTCTACATTTTTTCCATTGTACTTCTGGAAAAAGAGGTTCATGTTTTTCTCCAGTTCTGGATTAATCTAGGAGTAAAAAAGAAAGTCAGATCAATGAGCCGCTGTAGACATAGACCTGTGTTCTGTGTAAATAAAACTATGAAAAAACAAATATATCAAGTCTAAGGTCTCATGCACACTGGACAATTAGCCTCTGTGTCTTATCCAAGAACTTTCGTGCGGCCCGGAAGACACAGATACACTGCTCAGCCTGCTATAAGCAGCCTGTAAAAGTTTGTGAGTCTGAAAAATGTGGTGGCTGGACCAGGGGCGGACTGACCATTTGGAAGCCCGGGGTCAGTAGGGGGCCCCATAAGATGCCCCTGGTACCTTTTTCATAGGCTTATTTGAGTTTGGGCAAGGACACAGGGGCCCCATGATCCCCGATTGCCTGGGCGCCCCATGAGTTGTCAGTCCGCCCCTGGGCTGGACGCTGTACCAATGTTTAGGACCATATGCACAGAACATAAGAATTCTGTGTTACAGCCATTCATCCGCTGGTACATACGGCCCTAAATGTCAGTTCCACTTGGTGCAGTGTCCAGCCACCACATTATTGAGCCACTCATAGGCTTCAATACAGGCTGTTGCCAGTGGGGCTGGACAGTGCGCACCTGTGCCTTCTGGCTGCACAAAAATCACTAGGATCTGAGGCACAGGGGCTGAAGGCCATAGCAAGACTTTGAGATGTCCATTCTGGCCAGAATCACCATTAGAAGGTATGCAAACCAAAAACTTGTTTTAGCTTTGGAAAGAGTGAGGAGGGATTAGAGCCCCTATCTGATTGGAAGTACACTGTATTGGAAAACCTCGAGAGGCTTGGGGTGGCATTGCCAATCTTTGCTGCTGTAAATACTAGTTTTCTGGCTGTTAATCAGATTCAGTGTCTTCACTACTTGAGTCACTAACCTGGAACAGGTATGACATGGACTTTCCTGGGTCAGTGTCTGAAAGCATTCTAGCAAAACAACCATAGAAGGAGGAGGTCAGCCATGGTAGCCTCCATGTTTTCCCTCAATATTAGTTTCTTTAAGACTGACTGGTGTAGTACAAGGGTTCTTCACCTCTACAATCCTCTTGCTTTCTTCTATTACCCTGGACAGAAGTCCTACAGATATAGTAGCCAACCCCGTTTTTTTTTTCTTTTTAAGCTGGAATCATTCCTAAGCTCACAGAAGATAACTGGCTATTAACATGTATAATAACATTAGAGATTTTTGATCCAGGGGATGTCTCCTTGAAGATCGGGAAGGAATCCAAGTCCATCCAAATGTAATAATGGTTTGGTCATGCTGCAATATCAGTTTTAACAGCAGGTGGTGCTGCAGATGAACTTTTCCCAAAATACTGGAGCCGTAAGAGCTGGGGGCACAATTCTTCCCAAATGCAAAGAGCTCCAGATTATTGGAGTTAATAAAGATCGGAACAGTATTTCCTCCAGGAAAGCCAAGCATATCAGCCATTTCAATTCATTTTATCCATCCCAGTATTGCTTTATGTGAACATTTTGAGGTTGGGGCCCCTTGAATAGTCTAGAGCAGCCTCTCTCAACCAGGGTGCCTTGAGGTTTCTTTAGGGTGCCTTGGCAAAATGTCTAAAAATTTGTATACAAGCCAGCGGGTGAAACAAGCCTGCCTTTTAGTTACACAAAGCCACAGGTTTTCATTGTGCACCATTATGACCTTCTAGCTGCCGGCGTCCTGACAACCAATGACAATTTGATAAAGAGGATGTTGGTAGCCTGCACAGCATCCTGGTTTGACCCTCCCTTGTCCCTCTCCATCAACGATGGGGTCACATTAGCTCAGTGATGGAGAAAAACTGAGGGAGAGGAGTAACACTGGTATACTAGTCAGTACCAGTGTGCAATAGTGTGTTTGTTTTGGAAAACTAAATCACCTCTAATGTTGGGTGTCCTACATGTGTGGATGTTGCTGCATTATAGAAAACTATTAGAATAGTTTTTCATAATTTAGAATCGGATGCCTTAATACTGTCCATAATTTTAAAGGGTGCCTCAGGACTGTCCATCATTTTAAAGGGTGCCCCGGGACTGTCCATAATGTTGAAAGGGGGCCTTGACTGAAAAAAAAAAAAAAAAAAGGTTGCGAAACACTGGTCTAGAAAACCCAATACCAACTGAAAACTTGATTTTTTTTTTTTCCAGCCTAGTTTTGGATCAAGTGGAGAAAGAATGAAACTTCTGCAGCACTGGGGAAACCAACCCTCTTACCATGTCCTAGACCAGTGGTCGGCAAGCCGCGGCTCGCGAGCCACATGCGGCTCTTTACACACTTTAATGCGGCTCTTCTGTGTGCCGGGCGCCCGCTCCCCTCCCTCCTCTCGGGCGGCCGCCCCAAAAGTCAGGACTCTGCAGCTAGCCCAGCGATGGGCAAACTATGGCCCGGCGGACCTTTTAATCCGGCCCGTGGAGCGTGGCAAACACTGGCTGTCAGGATGTAGGCGGGGCAGCGTGACGAACTCCTCTCCTCTCACAGTCCGCCCTGAAGACCGGAACGGCGCGGGAACACGGCGAGAGGAACGGGCGGAGCAAAGGTAAGTGAATTGACACAATATGGGGGATGAATTACTATATGGGGAATGAATTACTATAGGGGGGATGAATTACTATAGGGGGGATGAATTACTATAGGGGGGATGAATTACTATGGGGGATGAATTACTATATGGGGGATGAATTTTCAGTTTTAAAAATGCGGCTCTCAAAATAAATTTCAATTGTGGTTTTGGCGAGATTTGGCTCAGTTGAAAAAAAAGGTTGCCCACCACTGTCCTAGACCAAGGGTGCTTAACCTTTTGAAGATTCAGGGCCACTTAAGTGATTTGGTAACTGGTTGCAGACCACAATGAACTATGCAATTTTATTGCCCCACAAACTGCAAATGTAAACAAGCCCTGTCCTGAGTCCCCTAGAAGGCTGCATTCACACTGATGCTCTGTGGGTTACCCACACCGCGGGTGCAGCACAGTGCACACGTGGCTTTGCTGCACTGAGCCATAGACTTCTATTACGTCTAGCAGGTGTGGTCTACGTTCTGCATTCAGGAGTTCAGAAAGCTCACCAAATCCACAGAATACAGTAAAAGTCTATGGTTCAGTGCAGCTAACGTGCAGGAAAGCTAACATGGCCATTGTAAAATGCAGTGTATGTGATGTGATGTGAATACGCTGAGCTTTCCCTCTTCCGGCTTGTGCTGGCATCACTCTCCAGGCTGCTAGAAAGGATTAGAGGTGGAGAGCACTTGGTATCACTCTACCTGGGACAGGAGCCGGCGCTAGGAGGAAATTGGATTCCAAATATCTTGTCTGCAAATATCACCCAAACCGTCCTCTCTGCTCCTCCCACGACCTCCTGCTCTCTAGCTCCCTCCCATGCTAATCTTCAGGACTTCTCCAGAGCCTCCCCCATCCTCTGGAATTCTGTACCACAATCTATCAGACTACTCTGCCCACTTTTAGGCGATCTCTGAAAACTTCTCTCTTCAGGGAAGCCTATCCTGCCCTCAGCTAATAATGGAATCTTCTATTCCTCCTACCAGTCCATCCCCCACAGTTATTACCTTTTGTACCACCAGACCCTCCCTCTTAGATTGTAAGCGCCAAAGAGCAGGGCCCTCCTAACCCTCTTGTATTGAACTGTATTGTTGCTGTATTGTCTGCCTTTGATATTGTAAAGCGCTGAGCAAACTGTTGGCGCCATATAAATCCTGTATAATAATAATAATATATAAATCCTGTATAATAATAATAATAATAATAATAATAATATATAAATCCTGTATAATAATAATAATAATAATAATTGGTTTATGGGACTCCTGCTCCGTCTGCGGCCACTTGCTTCCTCCGCTTCCAGTGCCAGCTCTATGCACTCTGATGCTCTGGGATGATGGGTTGGCAACCCATTGATCAAGGTCTGGGCTTGCCGTCCCGCCATCCCGAAGCATGGGCATGTGCTTCCCTGGTTTGAGGTTGCAGGCCACATCAGAGGGCTTTGTAGGCCGTGGCTGGAGCACCCCTGTCCTACATTGAGAACACAAAGGATGGAAAGGGAAAGCTCTCCAATGGGAACAGACTGTAGAGGCTCAGTCAAAAGGTGACCAACTTCACCGACAAGAATCTGCGGTGGAGAAACTTTAGCTTCATGAACAAGTGGTGTGTGAACAGCTGCAGCAAGGCTTGTACCCTGTGCAAGTCAATGGCCATCAATGCAGCTGTTGGCATGTAATGGCTTATATGAAGGGTTACATGCGTTCTCTAGCTCCAAAGTGGATGCAGCCAATTGTCCAATCTGTATGCAGCCACAACACAATGGGCTGCAGTGGCCAGATGTGGCATTTAGCTGCCCCCATCACCCCATTTCTTTGTCCTCAAGTAACAGGGATTATGATTATGCAGGATTTATATAGTGTCAACAGTTTGTGCAGCACTTAAAAATATAAAAGGGAGACAGTACAATTACTATACATAGTCTGGCTGAAAAAAAGAAAAAAAAAAGTCCATCCAGTTCAACCCAGTTCTTCATCATTCAACCCCCTTCCTCTGAGTCCCTGTCATCATGGACATGCCCACTGTCCACTACCGGACAGGGAAAATAAAAAGCACCATGGTGTGGTGCTTGTATGTCATAGTTACATAGTTAGTCTGGCTGAAAAAAGACAATAGTCTATCCAGTTCAACCATAAAAAAAAAAAAACAACAAAAAAACCTATAATCCTACACCCACAGTTGATCCAGAGGAAGGCAAAGAACCCAGCAAAGCATGATCCAATTTGCTCCTGCTGGGAAAAAAAGTTCCTTCCTGATCCCTCGAGAGGCTAACGGATATTTCCTGGATCAACTTTTCCTATAAATGTTATATCCAGTTATATTCTGTGTATCCAAGAAACAATCCAGGACTTTTTTTAAATCAATCCACTGAGCTGGCCAGAACCAACTCTTGAGGGAGTCTATTCCACATTTTCACAGCTCTCACTGTGAAGAAACCTTTCCGTGTTTGGAGATTACATTTCTTTTCCTCCAGACGTAAAGAGCGCCCCCTTGTCCTCTGTGATGACCTCAGGGTGAATAACTCTACACCGAGTTCACTATATGAACCACTGATGTATTTATACATGGAGATCATATTCCCCCCCCCTTATGTATTATACACGGAGATCATATCCCCCCCCTTATGTATTATACACGGAGATCATATCCCCCCCCTTATGTATTATACACGGAGATCATATCCCCCCCCTTATGTATTATACACGGAGATCATATCCCCCCCTTATGCATTATACACGGAGATCATATCCCCCCTTATGCATTATACACGGAGATCATATCCCCCCTTATGCATTATACACGGAGATCATATCCCCCCCTTATGCATTATACACGGAGATCATATCCCCCCCTTATGCATTATACACGGAGATCATATCCCCCCCTTATGCATTATACACGGAGATCATATCCCCCCCTTATGCATTATACACGGAGATCATATCCCCCCCTTATGCATTATACACGGAGATCATATCCCCCTTATGTATTATACACGGAGATCATATCCCCCCTTATGTATTATACAGGGAGATCATATCCCCCCTTATGTATTATACAGGGAGATCATATCCCCCCTTATGTATTATACAGGGAGATCATATCCCCCCTTATGTATTATACATGGAGATCATATCCCCCCTTATGTATTATACATGGAGATCATATCCCCCCTTATGTATTATACATGGAGATCATATCCCCCTTATGTATTATACATGGAGATCATATCCCCCCTTATGTATTATACATGGAGATCATATCCCCCCTTATGTATTATACATGGAGATCATATCCCCCTTACGTATTATACATGGAGATCATATCCCCCTTATGTATTATACATGGAGATCATATCCCCCTTATGTATTATACATGGAGATCATATCCCCCCCTTATGTATTATACATGGAGATCATATCCCCCCCTTATGTATTATACATGGAGATCATATCCCCCCTTATGTATTATACATGGAGATCATATCCCCCTTATGTATTATACATGGAGATCATATCCCCCCTTATGTATTATACAGGGAGATCATATCCCCCCTTATGTATTATACAGGGAGATCATATCCCCCCTTATGTATTATACATGGAGATCATATCCCCCCTTATGTATTATACAGGGAGATCATATCCCCCCTTATGTATTATACATGGAGATCATATCCCCCCATATGTATTATACATGGAGATCATATCCCCCCTTATGTATTGATACATGGAGATGCCGTTGGGTCACCACTACCAAAAGTGGAAGAATTTTGAAATGTCAGAATTGCACAATCTTAGATGAAACCATTGTTACATAAGGTCTCAGTATGTCAACGCATAACCTCTTAATTCATTCCTCACCTTATCTTTGTATACGAGTCCCAACACAAGAGACGCCATTCCAGCCACTAATATGATGGAAATCATGGTGATGAACTATAGATTCACAAAAACAAAAAGTCAGATATTAAAAAGTTACAGTCTACATAATGTTGGCCTTATTTTTACACTTTCATGCCCAGCCTATAGCAGATTGACGGCCGGGCGGGACACTCCTCGTTGGGACTGGGCGCCATATGACATCCTGTCAAAACAAACATCTCGGGACACAGCCGATGACATATCACTACACCAGCCTGTTGCCAGTGTCACGTGACCGCTGTGACCAATCACAGCAGATCACGTCAGTTGTATACAATGGATGGCTTCCTGTCATGCCATCCATTGTATACAATTACGTTGTTAGCTGTGATTGGTCAAGGCAGTCACATGATACAGACAGGGCCAATCACAGCCCATCTGTATCATGTGATCAGCTTTGCCCAATCACAGCTAATCACAACAAAACACTGAATGAATCAGTTTCATTCAGTAACAAGGATTGCAAATATCAATGAAATACATTGGTATTAGCAATCATAACGTGTTAAAAAAAAAAAATCCTGATCACTTGCCCAGAGTAGTACAATGTTACTATAGTAACATTATATTGCTTTGGCCACAGTGTGCTGAAAAATAAAATAGTAGAAAAAAATAGAAAACATTTGAAAAAAAAAATGCAAATTCAATTATTATTTTACCAAAGAAAATGTAGCAAAACACATTTTGACCTAAATTTATGAAGAAATGTTTTTTATTTGCAAAATTTTATAACAGAAATGAAGAAAAGTGCCTTTTTTTTTTTCAAACGTTTCAGGTGTTTTCTGTTTTATTTAGCATTAATAAAAAAACAACTCAGTGGTGATTAAATAACACCAAAAGAAATCTCTCTGTGTGAAAAAAATTATAATGTCATATGGGTACAGTGTTGCATGACCGCGCAATTGTCAAAGTGCAACAACGCTGAAAGCTGAAAATTGGCCTGGGCAGTAAGGGGGTAAAAATGTCCGGTATTGAAGTGGCTGATGTGTGCTTCCACTTTTACAGCCATTTGTATTATATTTAATAATATACACACACACTCATTTACATATACTGTACATACAGTACACATACACTATGGGATGGGAACACAGACCTACAATGTAAATTCCCTAAGTAATCACCTTCAGATCTTTACACGCCTGTGGGGGGGTGGGGGGTAAAATGCGAAATATTTGGCTGGTAAGGGACAGCCAAGTACTTACACATCCCAGTCCGCAGCTGGATTCCCGAATGGTGGAGCAGAAGCCAAGGCATCCGATGATGAGCATGAACACGGCCACACATAGAATGATCACAGATGGAAGCATCACATACATGTTCCCCAGGAAATCCTCATATTGCTTGTAGGTGACAATCGCATTAATCCCGACATATGCCAGTCCAGCTGCTGCCACCTGGAAGACAGAAGTAGATGTAAAGTAACTGGATAACATTTAAACAAAATAAAAATGAATTATATTAGGTGTAAGTTTTTTTTTAGATGCCCCTTGAGATACATTATTATTATTATTATACAGGATTTATATATCGCCAGCAGTTTGCACAGCACTTTACACAATGAAGGCCGACATTACAGTTACAATACAATTTGGTACAAGAGGAAACAGAGGGCCCTGCATTACAGAAAACACCATATGTGACTATTGGCGTGCAACCTCAGGCTGTGTATACACCTGCAAGCGTATGGGTGTCATTTCCACAACTTAAAATATACAGCCACATGCAAGATCCCTTAAAGATACAGTAAACAAAGCAGCTTTTGCTGCAATACTCAGATTACAGCCAGAGATTTGCCCCCCACTGTACTTTTTATTTTCTTCTTTCAACCCACTTCCTCTGAGTCCTGGTCATCATGGACATGCCCACTGTCCACTAACAGACAGGGAAAATAAAAAGCACCATGGTGAGGTGCTTGTATGTTATAGTTACATAGTTAGTCTGGCTGAAAAAAAAAAGACAAAAGTCCATCCAGATCAACCATTTAAAAAAAAAAAAAAAGTTATAATCCTATACCCACAGTTGATCCAGAGGAAGGCAAAAATCCCAGCAAAGCATGATCTAATTTGCTCCTGCAGGAAAAAAAATTCCTTCCTGATCCCCCGAGAGGCAATCGGATATTCCCTGGATCAACTTTACCTATAAATGTTAGTATCCAGTTATATTCTGTGTATCCAAGAAATAATCCAGGACTTTTTTAAATCAATC